>NC_134012.1:25896710-26167153 GCF_047716275.1 Strix uralensis | reverse complement strand
CCTTGATCAGCGTCGATCCTACCAGGGGCTGTGCGTGGGGCGATCGACGTCAATCGTGGGGGCATCCTCTCCCTCCCAAACACTGACAATTCATTACACCCACACGCCTCCCGTCAAACGCCTTGAGCCCCTGCTGCCAATCACGGCTCACCTCTCACGATGGCCAGAAGAAACCTTTCCCACCAGCAAAGCTGCTACTGCGCACGGGCTCAAGACGCTCTTGCCACAAATCAGGCCCACGTACACAACGCCCGAAACCAGAGGAGCCGGCAAGGACTCTCCTTCTGCAGCACCAATACTAAGCAACATTTATCCAAGTGGAAGAACACAGCCACAGCTAGAGCCTCCACACCATCCGCCGTCCGCAGGACAGACGGAAAGAAGGAATAAATAAAAGGTGATAAAAACACTCCAATGAAATGGCCAAAAACACGCAGTCTGGGAGGTTTGAAGTGGCCTGAAATCTTAGGGAGAGCGCTTTGGGGTATTCCAAGGAACCCTCGCCAACCTCTAGGCTTCTCACCAGCACAAATAGCGTTTGGCAGGCACTTAGCTCTACCTGGGACCTTCGTCCCCGCTGGCGCCAGCCTCCTCGACGGAGATGAACGGTTCACCCCATACGTCCCGTATCTACAGGGGAAGCTTCAGCAGAACAGGAAATACGCTCCAGGCTATCAGCCCGCACCCCCTGAAATACAGCTCCGTGACACACAGCCGGCACAGGACCTTCCCGTTCAAGTCTCTTCAGGGAAATCACAAGGAGAACCCAAACGGGAAGGGCCACATACGGTGCTAAAGGCTTTCACCACACTGTGGGTACCTCTAGGCTGCCTTTATTAACAACTCAGAGTTGGGCCATCACCTCGGTGAGTGGCAACAGCCAACAAAAAGCGCCCTCTCTACACATGAACTAACATACAATACAAAGAGTCTTTGGGGATTTTCCAGGAACTTTCAGCTCTCAATGCATCATCAGTTTCAAAAAGTCCATTGTATTCCACAGTTTCAGCTAGTTCTTCTCGTTCTCTTCTAACTCCCCTTCGGACACCGCTGTTCACTGATGCAGCCTTCGGTCATCGTGGTTACTTCTCTCCTGAACAATCTTCATCATAATTCACTTTTAGACTTCTGAGAAAAGACTCAAAATGTTTTATGTAACATATACTTAATCTATGTCTAGCTTCTCCATTACCTAGCCTGTCTAAGTTACTGAAACTCTCAGCGGTGTTCCTAGAGCATCGGTGCATACTGCATTGAACTGTCAAGTGTTGTTCCGAGAGCACCTGTGCTCTATTAAACCTGCAAAACAGTATCTATTTATCGATTATTCCTCCTATGAGTAATATCCTAAGAGAAAAGAGTTCTCTAAAGCTTGTGCCTTTTACATACGGTTTCACTACGTTCTTACTTGTACTGTTAAAGATTCAGGAAGAGAAAACTGGATGCCCCATTCTCCTCCCCACCGGCACCCACAGTGCTGGGGCTCTGCCATCAGTGCCCTGCCTGCCTGCCTGCCCGCTGCCTCCTCCTGCCCGCGCCTCCCACCGCCTCCCGCGACGCCACACGCTCCGGCCGGCCCAGCTCCGGGGACTGTCCCCAGCTCCTCCCAGGGCACGAAGGAAGCCCTCCCCGACACCTTGGCTGGGCACAAAGGCCTCGCACACCTCCGCCCACCCCACCCCAAGGAGCTGCAAGATGCATCTCCCACTCTGCCGGCCAGCACCAGAGGCGCTGACGCTGCAGACCGCCACGCCGGCGGGACAAAAAGGAGCTGCCCCGTGGCCCTGCACCCATGGCCACCGTGCGGCCAATGGCCACCATGCGGCCAACGGCCACCTGGGGCGCCACGAGCCTCTCGAAGGAGGACCATGACCAAATCCAGGGCAAGCCAGGAAGGGGGAAAAAGCCCAGAGCGGAAAGAAAGGGGCGCAGGCCAAAAAGGGTGTCCCCGGGCGCTCTCTCATCCCGGTGGTAACCGGGGGCGCCCCTGCGGTCTCCCATCCAGCTACTGACCGGGGCCGCTCCTGCTTAGCTTCCCTGACACGCCCCTGCAGGGGAGGGTGGCTACACCCTGGCCCCCGCCAGCACCGGCCCCGGCGCGGCACTTAACTCCAGCGGCCCTTCCGCTCCAGCACCTCCACAGCTGCTTTCTACAACCTGCCACGCCTGACACTCTGCCCCCACAAACCCAGCCTAAACAAAAGCCTCTCACGCTGCCGCCACCCTCCTGGCACCCCAGGACACCACCTTCGCAGCCTCCCGCCTCCACACACACCACTGACGCCCACGGCGCGCTTCACCTGACACCTTGCCGGCCACACGCACCCCAGCCTCGCTCCTCACATTCCCTCGGCAGAATGACCTGCAACAGACGGCCAAGGGCCGCCTTCTGCTGCAGGCCCTTGCTGCTGCGTGCCTTGATCAGCGTCGATCCTACCAGGGGCTGTGCGTGGGGCGATCGACGTCAATCGTGGGGGCATCCTCTCCCTCCCAAACACTGACAATTCATTACACCCACACGCCTCCCGTCAAACGCCTTGAGCCCCTGCTGCCAATCACGGCTCACCTCTCACGATGGCCAGAAGAAACCTTTCCCACCAGCAAAGCTGCTACTGCGCACGGGCTCAAGACGCTCTTGCCACAAATCAGGCCCACGTACACAACGCCCGAAACCAGAGGAGCCGGCAAGGACTCTCCTTCTGCAGCACCAATACTAAGCAACATTTATCCAAGTGGAAGAACACAGCCACAGCTAGAGCCTCCACACCATCCGCCGTCCGCAGGACAGACGGAAAGAAGGAATAAATAAAAGGTGATAAAAACACTCCAATGAAATGGCCAAAAACACGCAGTCTGGGAGGTTTGAAGTGGCCTGAAATCTTAGGGAGAGCGCTTTGGGGTATTCCAAGGAACCCTCGCCAACCTCTAGGCTTCTCACCAGCACAAATAGCGTTTGGCAGGCACTTAGCTCTACCTGGGACCTTCGTCCCCGCTGGCGCCAGCCTCCTCGACGGAGATGAACGGTTCACCCCATACGTCCCGTATCTACAGGGGAAGCTTCAGCAGAACAGGAAATACGCTCCAGGCTATCAGCCCGCACCCCCTGAAATACAGCTCCGTGACACACAGCCGGCACAGGACCTTCCCGTTCAAGTCTCTTCAGGGAAATCACAAGGAGAACCCAAACGGGAAGGGCCACATACGGTGCTAAAGGCTTTCACCACACTGTGGGTACCTCTAGGCTGCCTTTATTAACAACTCAGAGTTGGGCCATCACCTCGGTGAGTGGCAACAGCCAACAAAAAGCGCCCTCTCTACACATGAACTAACATACAATACAAAGAGTCTTTGGGGATTTTCCAGGAACTTTCAGCTCTCAATGCATCATCAGTTTCAAAAAGTCCATTGTATTCCACAGTTTCAGCTAGTTCTTCTCGTTCTCTTCTAACTCCCCTTCGGACACCGCTGTTCACTGATGCAGCCTTCGGTCATCGTGGTTACTTCTCTCCTGAACAATCTTCATCATAATTCACTTTTAGACTTCTGAGAAAAGACTCAAAATGTTTTATGTAACATATACTTAATCTATGTCTAGCTTCTCCATTACCTAGCCTGTCTAAGTTACTGAAACTCTCAGCGGTGTTCCTAGAGCATCGGTGCATACTGCATTGAACTGTCAAGTGTTGTTCCGAGAGCACCTGTGCTCTATTAAACCTGCAAAACAGTATCTATTTATCGATTATTCCTCCTATGAGTAATATCCTAAGAGAAAAGAGTTCTCTAAAGCTTGTGCCTTTTACATACGGTTTCACTACGTTCTTACTTGTACTGTTAAAGATTCAGGAAGAGAAAACTGGATGCCCCATTCTCCTCCCCACCGGCACCCACAGTGCTGGGGCTCTGCCATCAGTGCCCTGCCTGCCTGCCTGCCCGCTGCCTCCTCCTGCCCGCGCCTCCCACCGCCTCCCGCGACGCCACACGCTCCGGCCGGCCCAGCTCCGGGGACTGTCCCCAGCTCCTCCCAGGGCACGAAGGAAGCCCTCCCCGACACCTTGGCTGGGCACAAAGGCCTCGCACACCTCCGCCCACCCCACCCCAAGGAGCTGCAAGATGCATCTCCCACTCTGCCGGCCAGCACCAGAGGCGCTGACGCTGCAGACCGCCACGCCGGCGGGACAAAAAGGAGCTGCCCCGTGGCCCTGCACCCATGGCCACCGTGCGGCCAATGGCCACCATGCGGCCAACGGCCACCTGGGGCGCCACGAGCCTCTCGAAGGAGGACCATGACCAAATCCAGGGCAAGCCAGGAAGGGGGAAAAAGCCCAGAGCGGAAAGAAAGGGGCGCAGGCCAAAAAGGGTGTCCCCGGGCGCTCTCTCATCCCGGTGGTAACCGGGGGCGCCCCTGCGGTCTCCCATCCAGCTACTGACCGGGGCCGCTCCTGCTTAGCTTCCCTGACACGCCCCTGCAGGGGAGGGTGGCTACACCCTGGCCCCCGCCAGCACCGGCCCCGGCGCGGCACTTAACTCCAGCGGCCCTTCCGCTCCAGCACCTCCACAGCTGCTTTCTACAACCTGCCACGCCTGACACTCTGCCCCCACAAACCCAGCCTAAACAAAAGCCTCTCACGCTGCCGCCACCCTCCTGGCACCCCAGGACACCACCTTCGCAGCCTCCCGCCTCCACACACACCACTGACGCCCACGGCGCGCTTCACCTGACACCTTGCCGGCCACACGCACCCCAGCCTCGCTCCTCACATTCCCTCGGCAGAATGACCTGCAACAGACGGCCAAGGGCCGCCTTCTGCTGCAGGCCCTTGCTGCTGCGTGCCTTGATCAGCGTCGATCCTACCAGGGGCTGTGCGTGGGGCGATCGACGTCAATCGTGGGGGCATCCTCTCCCTCCCAAACACTGACAATTCATTACACCCACACGCCTCCCGTCAAACGCCTTGAGCCCCTGCTGCCAATCACGGCTCACCTCTCACGATGGCCAGAAGAAACCTTTCCCACCAGCAAAGCTGCTACTGCGCACGGGCTCAAGACGCTCTTGCCACAAATCAGGCCCACGTACACAACGCCCGAAACCAGAGGAGCCGGCAAGGACTCTCCTTCTGCAGCACCAATACTAAGCAACATTTATCCAAGTGGAAGAACACAGCCACAGCTAGAGCCTCCACACCATCCGCCGTCCGCAGGACAGACGGAAAGAAGGAATAAATAAAAGGTGATAAAAACACTCCAATGAAATGGCCAAAAACACGCAGTCTGGGAGGTTTGAAGTGGCCTGAAATCTTAGGGAGAGCGCTTTGGGGTATTCCAAGGAACCCTCGCCAACCTCTAGGCTTCTCACCAGCACAAATAGCGTTTGGCAGGCACTTAGCTCTACCTGGGACCTTCGTCCCCGCTGGCGCCAGCCTCCTCGACGGAGATGAACGGTTCACCCCATACGTCCCGTATCTACAGGGGAAGCTTCAGCAGAACAGGAAATACGCTCCAGGCTATCAGCCCGCACCCCCTGAAATACAGCTCCGTGACACACAGCCGGCACAGGACCTTCCCGTTCAAGTCTCTTCAGGGAAATCACAAGGAGAACCCAAACGGGAAGGGCCACATACGGTGCTAAAGGCTTTCACCACACTGTGGGTACCTCTAGGCTGCCTTTATTAACAACTCAGAGTTGGGCCATCACCTCGGTGAGTGGCAACAGCCAACAAAAAGCGCCCTCTCTACACATGAACTAACATACAATACAAAGAGTCTTTGGGGATTTTCCAGGAACTTTCAGCTCTCAATGCATCATCAGTTTCAAAAAGTCCATTGTATTCCACAGTTTCAGCTAGTTCTTCTCGTTCTCTTCTAACTCCCCTTCGGACACCGCTGTTCACTGATGCAGCCTTCGGTCATCGTGGTTACTTCTCTCCTGAACAATCTTCATCATAATTCACTTTTAGACTTCTGAGAAAAGACTCAAAATGTTTTATGTAACATATACTTAATCTATGTCTAGCTTCTCCATTACCTAGCCTGTCTAAGTTACTGAAACTCTCAGCGGTGTTCCTAGAGCATCGGTGCATACTGCATTGAACTGTCAAGTGTTGTTCCGAGAGCACCTGTGCTCTATTAAACCTGCAAAACAGTATCTATTTATCGATTATTCCTCCTATGAGTAATATCCTAAGAGAAAAGAGTTCTCTAAAGCTTGTGCCTTTTACATACGGTTTCACTACGTTCTTACTTGTACTGTTAAAGATTCAGGAAGAGAAAACTGGATGCCCCATTCTCCTCCCCACCGGCACCCACAGTGCTGGGGCTCTGCCATCAGTGCCCTGCCTGCCTGCCTGCCCGCTGCCTCCTCCTGCCCGCGCCTCCCACCGCCTCCCGCGACGCCACACGCTCCGGCCGGCCCAGCTCCGGGGACTGTCCCCAGCTCCTCCCAGGGCACGAAGGAAGCCCTCCCCGACACCTTGGCTGGGCACAAAGGCCTCGCACACCTCCGCCCACCCCACCCCAAGGAGCTGCAAGATGCATCTCCCACTCTGCCGGCCAGCACCAGAGGCGCTGACGCTGCAGACCGCCACGCCGGCGGGACAAAAAGGAGCTGCCCCGTGGCCCTGCACCCATGGCCACCGTGCGGCCAATGGCCACCATGCGGCCAACGGCCACCTGGGGCGCCACGAGCCTCTCGAAGGAGGACCATGACCAAATCCAGGGCAAGCCAGGAAGGGGGAAAAAGCCCAGAGCGGAAAGAAAGGGGCGCAGGCCAAAAAGGGTGTCCCCGGGCGCTCTCTCATCCCGGTGGTAACCGGGGGCGCCCCTGCGGTCTCCCATCCAGCTACTGACCGGGGCCGCTCCTGCTTAGCTTCCCTGACACGCCCCTGCAGGGGAGGGTGGCTACACCCTGGCCCCCGCCAGCACCGGCCCCGGCGCGGCACTTAACTCCAGCGGCCCTTCCGCTCCAGCACCTCCACAGCTGCTTTCTACAACCTGCCACGCCTGACACTCTGCCCCCACAAACCCAGCCTAAACAAAAGCCTCTCACGCTGCCGCCACCCTCCTGGCACCCCAGGACACCACCTTCGCAGCCTCCCGCCTCCACACACACCACTGACGCCCACGGCGCACTTCACCTGACACCTTGCCGGCCACACGCACCCCAGCCTCGCTCCTCACATTCCCTCGGCAGAATGACCTGCAACAGACGGCCAAGGGCCGCCTTCTGCTGCAGGCCCTTGCTGCTGCGTGCCTTGATCAGCGTCGATCCTACCAGGGGCTGTGCGTGGGGCGATCGACGTCAATCGTGGGGGCATCCTCTCCCTCCCAAACACTGACAATTCATTACACCCACACGCCTCCCGTCAAACGCCTTGAGCCCCTGCTGCCAATCACGGCTCACCTCTCACGATGGCCAGAAGAAACCTTTCCCACCAGCAAAGCTGCTACTGCGCACGGGCTCAAGACGCTCTTGCCACAAATCAGGCCCACGTACACAACGCCCGAAACCAGAGGAGCCGGCAAGGACTCTCCTTCTGCAGCACCAATACTAAGCAACATTTATCCAAGTGGAAGAACACAGCCACAGCTAGAGCCTCCACACCATCCGCCGTCCGCAGGACAGACGGAAAGAAGGAATAAATAAAAGGTGATAAAAACACTCCAATGAAATGGCCAAAAACACGCAGTCTGGGAGGTTTGAAGTGGCCTGAAATCTTAGGGAGAGCGCTTTGGGGTATTCCAAGGAACCCTCGCCAACCTCTAGGCTTCTCACCAGCACAAATAGCGTTTGGCAGGCACTTAGCTCTACCTGGGACCTTCGTCCCCGCTGGCGCCAGCCTCCTCGACGGAGATGAACGGTTCACCCCATACGTCCCGTATCTACAGGGGAAGCTTCAGCAGAACAGGAAATACGCTCCAGGCTATCAGCCCGCACCCCCTGAAATACAGCTCCGTGACACACAGCCGGCACAGGACCTTCCCGTTCAAGTCTCTTCAGGGAAATCACAAGGAGAACCCAAACGGGAAGGGCCACATACGGTGCTAAAGGCTTTCACCACACTGTGGGTACCTCTAGGCTGCCTTTATTAACAACTCAGAGTTGGGCCATCACCTCGGTGAGTGGCAACAGCCAACAAAAAGCGCCCTCTCTACACATGAACTAACATACAATACAAAGAGTCTTTGGGGATTTTCCAGGAACTTTCAGCTCTCAATGCATCATCAGTTTCAAAAAGTCCATTGTATTCCACAGTTTCAGCTAGTTCTTCTCGTTCTCTTCTAACTCCCCTTCGGACACCGCTGTTCACTGATGCAGCCTTCGGTCATCGTGGTTACTTCTCTCCTGAACAATCTTCATCATAATTCACTTTTAGACTTCTGAGAAAAGACTCAAAATGTTTTATGTAACATATACTTAATCTATGTCTAGCTTCTCCATTACCTAGCCTGTCTAAGTTACTGAAACTCTCAGCGGTGTTCCTAGAGCATCGGTGCATACTGCATTGAACTGTCAAGTGTTGTTCCGAGAGCACCTGTGCTCTATTAAACCTGCAAAACAGTATCTATTTATCGATTATTCCTCCTATGAGTAATATCCTAAGAGAAAAGAGTTCTCTAAAGCTTGTGCCTTTTACATACGGTTTCACTACGTTCTTACTTGTACTGTTAAAGATTCAGGAAGAGAAAACTGGATGCCCCATTCTCCTCCCCACCGGCACCCACAGTGCTGGGGCTCTGCCATCAGTGCCCTGCCTGCCTGCCTGCCCGCTGCCTCCTCCTGCCCGCGCCTCCCACCGCCTCCCGCGACGCCACACGCTCCGGCCGGCCCAGCTCCGGGGACTGTCCCCAGCTCCTCCCAGGGCACGAAGGAAGCCCTCCCCGACACCTTGGCTGGGCACAAAGGCCTCGCACACCTCCGCCCACCCCACCCCAAGGAGCTGCAAGATGCATCTCCCACTCTGCCGGCCAGCACCAGAGGCGCTGACGCTGCAGACCGCCACGCCGGCGGGACAAAAAGGAGCTGCCCCGTGGCCCTGCACCCATGGCCACCGTGCGGCCAATGGCCACCATGCGGCCAACGGCCACCTGGGGCGCCACGAGCCTCTCGAAGGAGGACCATGACCAAATCCAGGGCAAGCCAGGAAGGGGGAAAAAGCCCAGAGCGGAAAGAAAGGGGCGCAGGCCAAAAAGGGTGTCCCCGGGCGCTCTCTCATCCCGGTGGTAACCGGGGGCGCCCCTGCGGTCTCCCATCCAGCTACTGACCGGGGCCGCTCCTGCTTAGCTTCCCTGACACGCCCCTGCAGGGGAGGGTGGCTACACCCTGGCCCCCGCCAGCACCGGCCCCGGCGCGGCACTTAACTCCAGCGGCCCTTCCGCTCCAGCACCTCCACAGCTGCTTTCTACAACCTGCCACGCCTGACACTCTGCCCCCACAAACCCAGCCTAAACAAAAGCCTCTCACGCTGCCGCCACCCTCCTGGCACCCCAGGACACCACCTTCGCAGCCTCCCGCCTCCACACACACCACTGACGCCCACGGCGCGCTTCACCTGACACCTTGCCGGCCACACGCACCCCAGCCTCGCTCCTCACATTCCCTCGGCAGAATGACCTGCAACAGACGGCCAAGGGCCGCCTTCTGCTGCAGGCCCTTGCTGCTGCGTGCCTTGATCAGCGTCGATCCTACCAGGGGCTGTGCGTGGGGCGATCGACGTCAATCGTGGGGGCATCCTCTCCCTCCCAAACACTGACAATTCATTACACCCACACGCCTCCCGTCAAACGCCTTGAGCCCCTGCTGCCAATCACGGCTCACCTCTCACGATGGCCAGAAGAAACCTTTCCCACCAGCAAAGCTGCTACTGCGCACGGGCTCAAGACGCTCTTGCCACAAATCAGGCCCACGTACACAACGCCCGAAACCAGAGGAGCCGGCAAGGACTCTCCTTCTGCAGCACCAATACTAAGCAACATTTATCCAAGTGGAAGAACACAGCCACAGCTAGAGCCTCCACACCATCCGCCGTCCGCAGGACAGACGGAAAGAAGGAATAAATAAAAGGTGATAAAAACACTCCAATGAAATGGCCAAAAACACGCAGTCTGGGAGGTTTGAAGTGGCCTGAAATCTTAGGGAGAGCGCTTTGGGGTATTCCAAGGAACCCTCGCCAACCTCTAGGCTTCTCACCAGCACAAATAGCATTTGGCAGGCACTTAGCTCTACCTGGGACCTTCGTCCCCGCTGGCGCCAGCCTCCTCGACGGAGATGAACGGTTCACCCCATACGTCCCGTATCTACAGGGGAAGCTTCAGCAGAACAGGAAATACGCTCCAGGCTATCAGCCCGCACCCCCTGAAATACAGCTCCGTGACACACAGCCGGCACAGGACCTTCCCGTTCAAGTCTCTTCAGGGAAATCACAAGGAGAACCCAAACGGGAAGGGCCACATACGGTGCTAAAGGCTTTCACCACACTGTGGGTACCTCTAGGCTGCCTTTATTAACAACTCAGAGTTGGGCCATCACCTCGGTGAGTGGCAACAGCCAACAAAAAGCGCCCTCTCTACACATGAACTAACATACAATACAAAGAGTCTTTGGGGATTTTCCAGGAACTTTCAGCTCTCAATGCATCATCAGTTTCAAAAAGTCCATTGTATTCCACAGTTTCAGCTAGTTCTTCTCGTTCTCTTCTAACTCCCCTTCGGACACCGCTGTTCACTGATGCAGCCTTCGGTCATCGTGGTTACTTCTCTCCTGAACAATCTTCATCATAATTCACTTTTAGACTTCTGAGAAAAGACTCAAAATGTTTTATGTAACATATACTTAATCTATGTCTAGCTTCTCCATTACCTAGCCTGTCTAAGTTACTGAAACTCTCAGCGGTGTTCCTAGAGCATCGGTGCATACTGCATTGAACTGTCAAGTGTTGTTCCGAGAGCACCTGTGCTCTATTAAACCTGCAAAACAGTATCTATTTATCGATTATTCCTCCTATGAGTAATATCCTAAGAGAAAAGAGTTCTCTAAAGCTTGTGCCTTTTACATACGGTTTCACTACGTTCTTACTTGTACTGTTAAAGATTCAGGAAGAGAAAACTGGATGCCCCATTCTCCTCCCCACCGGCACCCACAGTGCTGGGGCTCTGCCATCAGTGCCCTGCCTGCCTGCCTGCCCGCTGCCTCCTCCTGCCCGCGCCTCCCACCGCCTCCCGCGACGCCACACGCTCCGGCCGGCCCAGCTCCGGGGACTGTCCCCAGCTCCTCCCAGGGCACGAAGGAAGCCCTCCCCGACACCTTGGCTGGGCACAAAGGCCTCGCACACCTCCGCCCACCCCACCCCAAGGAGCTGCAAGATGCATCTCCCACTCTGCCGGCCAGCACCAGAGGCGCTGACGCTGCAGACCGCCACGCCGGCGGGACAAAAAGGAGCTGCCCCGTGGCCCTGCACCCATGGCCACCGTGCGGCCAATGGCCACCATGCGGCCAACGGCCACCTGGGGCGCCACGAGCCTCTCGAAGGAGGACCATGACCAAATCCAGGGCAAGCCAGGAAGGGGGAAAAAGCCCAGAGCGGAAAGAAAGGGGCGCAGGCCAAAAAGGGTGTCCCCGGGCGCTCTCTCATCCCGGTGGTAACCGGGGGCGCCCCTGCGGTCTCCCATCCAGCTACTGACCGGGGCCGCTCCTGCTTAGCTTCCCTGACACGCCCCTGCAGGGGAGGGTGGCTACACCCTGGCCCCCGCCAGCACCGGCCCCGGCGCGGCACTTAACTCCAGCGGCCCTTCCGCTCCAGCACCTCCACAGCTGCTTTCTACAACCTGCCACGCCTGACACTCTGCCCCCACAAACCCAGCCTAAACAAAAGCCTCTCACGCTGCCGCCACCCTCCTGGCACCCCAGGACACCACCTTCGCAGCCTCCCGCCTCCACACACACCACTGACGCCCACGGCGCACTTCACCTGACACCTTGCCGGCCACACGCACCCCAGCCTCGCTCCTCACATTCCCTCGGCAGAATGACCTGCAACAGACGGCCAAGGGCCGCCTTCTGCTGCAGGCCCTTGCTGCTGCGTGCCTTGATCAGCGTCGATCCTACCAGGGGCTGTGCGTGGGGCGATCGACGTCAATCGTGGGGGCATCCTCTCCCTCCCAAACACTGACAATTCATTACACCCACACGCCTCCCGTCAAACGCCTTGAGCCCCTGCTGCCAATCACGGCTCACCTCTCACGATGGCCAGAAGAAACCTTTCCCACCAGCAAAGCTGCTACTGCGCACGGGCTCAAGACGCTCTTGCCACAAATCAGGCCCACGTACACAACGCCCGAAACCAGAGGAGCCGGCAAGGACTCTCCTTCTGCAGCACCAATACTAAGCAACATTTATCCAAGTGGAAGAACACAGCCACAGCTAGAGCCTCCACACCATCCGCCGTCCGCAGGACAGACGGAAAGAAGGAATAAATAAAAGGTGATAAAAACACTCCAATGAAATGGCCAAAAACACGCAGTCTGGGAGGTTTGAAGTGGCCTGAAATCTTAGGGAGAGCGCTTTGGGGTATTCCAAGGAACCCTCGCCAACCTCTAGGCTTCTCACCAGCACAAATAGCGTTTGGCAGGCACTTAGCTCTACCTGGGACCTTCGTCCCCGCTGGCGCCAGCCTCCTCGACGGAGATGAACGGTTCACCCCATACGTCCCGTATCTACAGGGGAAGCTTCAGCAGAACAGGAAATACGCTCCAGGCTATCAGCCCGCACCCCCTGAAATACAGCTCCGTGACACACAGCCGGCACAGGACCTTCCCGTTCAAGTCTCTTCAGGGAAATCACAAGGAGAACCCAAACGGGAAGGGCCACATACGGTGCTAAAGGCTTTCACCACACTGTGGGTACCTCTAGGCTGCCTTTATTAACAACTCAGAGTTGGGCCATCACCTCGGTGAGTGGCAACAGCCAACAAAAAGCGCCCTCTCTACACATGAACTAACATACAATACAAAGAGTCTTTGGGGATTTTCCAGGAACTTTCAGCTCTCAATGCATCATCAGTTTCAAAAAGTCCATTGTATTCCACAGTTTCAGCTAGTTCTTCTCGTTCTCTTCTAACTCCCCTTCGGACACCGCTGTTCACTGATGCAGCCTTCGGTCATCGTGGTTACTTCTCTCCTGAACAATCTTCATCATAATTCACTTTTAGACTTCTGAGAAAAGACTCAAAATGTTTTATGTAACATATACTTAATCTATGTCTAGCTTCTCCATTACCTAGCCTGTCTAAGTTACTGAAACTCTCAGCGGTGTTCCTAGAGCATCGGTGCATACTGCATTGAACTGTCAAGTGTTGTTCCGAGAGCACCTGTGCTCTATTAAACCTGCAAAACAGTATCTATTTATCGATTATTCCTCCTATGAGTAATATCCTAAGAGAAAAGAGTTCTCTAAAGCTTGTGCCTTTTACATACGGTTTCACTACGTTCTTACTTGTACTGTTAAAGATTCAGGAAGAGAAAACTGGATGCCCCATTCTCCTCCCCACCGGCACCCACAGTGCTGGGGCTCTGCCATCAGTGCCCTGCCTGCCTGCCTGCCCGCTGCCTCCTCCTGCCCGCGCCTCCCACCGCCTCCCGCGACGCCACACGCTCCGGCCGGCCCAGCTCCGGGGACTGTCCCCAGCTCCTCCCAGGGCACGAAGGAAGCCCTCCCCGACACCTTGGCTGGGCACAAAGGCCTCGCACACCTCCGCCCACCCCACCCCAAGGAGCTGCAAGATGCATCTCCCACTCTGCCGGCCAGCACCAGAGGCGCTGACGCTGCAGACCGCCACGCCGGCGGGACAAAAAGGAGCTGCCCCGTGGCCCTGCACCCATGGCCACCGTGCGGCCAATGGCCACCATGCGGCCAACGGCCACCTGGGGCGCCACGAGCCTCTCGAAGGAGGACCATGACCAAATCCAGGGCAAGCCAGGAAGGGGGAAAAAGCCCAGAGCGGAAAGAAAGGGGCGCAGGCCAAAAAGGGTGTCCCCGGGCGCTCTCTCATCCCGGTGGTAACCGGGGGCGCCCCTGCGGTCTCCCATCCAGCTACTGACCGGGGCCGCTCCTGCTTAGCTTCCCTGACACGCCCCTGCAGGGGAGGGTGGCTACACCCTGGCCCCCGCCAGCACCGGCCCCGGCGCGGCACTTAACTCCAGCGGCCCTTCCGCTCCAGCACCTCCACAGCTGCTTTCTACAACCTGCCACGCCTGACACTCTGCCCCCACAAACCCAGCCTAAACAAAAGCCTCTCACGCTGCCGCCACCCTCCTGGCACCCCAGGACACCACCTTCGCAGCCTCCCGCCTCCACACACACCACTGACGCCCACGGCGCACTTCACCTGACACCTTGCCGGCCACACGCACCCCAGCCTCGCTCCTCACATTCCCTCGGCAGAATGACCTGCAACAGACGGCCAAGGGCCGCCTTCTGCTGCAGGCCCTTGCTGCTGCGTGCCTTGATCAGCGTCGATCCTACCAGGGGCTGTGCGTGGGGCGATCGACGTCAATCGTGGGGGCATCCTCTCCCTCCCAAACACTGACAATTCATTACACCCACACGCCTCCCGTCAAACGCCTTGAGCCCCTGCTGCCAATCACGGCTCACCTCTCACGATGGCCAGAAGAAACCTTTCCCACCAGCAAAGCTGCTACTGCGCACGGGCTCAAGACGCTCTTGCCACAAATCAGGCCCACGTACACAACGCCCGAAACCAGAGGAGCCGGCAAGGACTCTCCTTCTGCAGCACCAATACTAAGCAACATTTATCCAAGTGGAAGAACACAGCCACAGCTAGAGCCTCCACACCATCCGCCGTCCGCAGGACAGACGGAAAGAAGGAATAAATAAAAGGTGATAAAAACACTCCAATGAAATGGCCAAAAACACGCAGTCTGGGAGGTTTGAAGTGGCCTGAAATCTTAGGGAGAGCGCTTTGGGGTATTCCAAGGAACCCTCGCCAACCTCTAGGCTTCTCACCAGCACAAATAGCGTTTGGCAGGCACTTAGCTCTACCTGGGACCTTCGTCCCCGCTGGCGCCAGCCTCCTCGACGGAGATGAACGGTTCACCCCATACGTCCCGTATCTACAGGGGAAGCTTCAGCAGAACAGGAAATACGCTCCAGGCTATCAGCCCGCACCCCCTGAAATACAGCTCCGTGACACACAGCCGGCACAGGACCTTCCCGTTCAAGTCTCTTCAGGGAAATCACAAGGAGAACCCAAACGGGAAGGGCCACATACGGTGCTAAAGGCTTTCACCACACTGTGGGTACCTCTAGGCTGCCTTTATTAACAACTCAGAGTTGGGCCATCACCTCGGTGAGTGGCAACAGCCAACAAAAAGCGCCCTCTCTACACATGAACTAACATACAATACAAAGAGTCTTTGGGGATTTTCCAGGAACTTTCAGCTCTCAATGCATCATCAGTTTCAAAAAGTCCATTGTATTCCACAGTTTCAGCTAGTTCTTCTCGTTCTCTTCTAACTCCCCTTCGGACACCGCTGTTCACTGATGCAGCCTTCGGTCATCGTGGTTACTTCTCTCCTGAACAATCTTCATCATAATTCACTTTTAGACTTCTGAGAAAAGACTCAAAATGTTTTATGTAACATATACTTAATCTATGTCTAGCTTCTCCATTACCTAGCCTGTCTAAGTTACTGAAACTCTCAGCGGTGTTCCTAGAGCATCGGTGCATACTGCATTGAACTGTCAAGTGTTGTTCCGAGAGCACCTGTGCTCTATTAAACCTGCAAAACAGTATCTATTTATCGATTATTCCTCCTATGAGTAATATCCTAAGAGAAAAGAGTTCTCTAAAGCTTGTGCCTTTTACATACGGTTTCACTACGTTCTTACTTGTACTGTTAAAGATTCAGGAAGAGAAAACTGGATGCCCCATTCTCCTCCCCACCGGCACCCACAGTGCTGGGGCTCTGCCATCAGTGCCCTGCCTGCCTGCCTGCCCGCTGCCTCCTCCTGCCCGCGCCTCCCACCGCCTCCCGCGACGCCACACGCTCCGGCCGGCCCAGCTCCGGGGACTGTCCCCAGCTCCTCCCAGGGCACGAAGGAAGCCCTCCCCGACACCTTGGCTGGGCACAAAGGCCTCGCACACCTCCGCCCACCCCACCCCAAGGAGCTGCAAGATGCATCTCCCACTCTGCCGGCCAGCACCAGAGGCGCTGACGCTGCAGACCGCCACGCCGGCGGGACAAAAAGGAGCTGCCCCGTGGCCCTGCACCCATGGCCACCGTGCGGCCAATGGCCACCATGCGGCCAACGGCCACCTGGGGCGCCACGAGCCTCTCGAAGGAGGACCATGACCAAATCCAGGGCAAGCCAGGAAGGGGGAAAAAGCCCAGAGCGGAAAGAAAGGGGCGCAGGCCAAAAAGGGTGTCCCCGGGCGCTCTCTCATCCCGGTGGTAACCGGGGGCGCCCCTGCGGTCTCCCATCCAGCTACTGACCGGGGCCGCTCCTGCTTAGCTTCCCTGACACGCCCCTGCAGGGGAGGGTGGCTACACCCTGGCCCCCGCCAGCACCGGCCCCGGCGCGGCACTTAACTCCAGCGGCCCTTCCGCTCCAGCACCTCCACAGCTGCTTTCTACAACCTGCCACGCCTGACACTCTGCCCCCACAAACCCAGCCTAAACAAAAGCCTCTCACGCTGCCGCCACCCTCCTGGCACCCCAGGACACCACCTTCGCAGCCTCCCGCCTCCACACACACCACTGACGCCCACGGCGCACTTCACCTGACACCTTGCCGGCCACACGCACCCCAGCCTCGCTCCTCACATTCCCTCGGCAGAATGACCTGCAACAGACGGCCAAGGGCCGCCTTCTGCTGCAGGCCCTTGCTGCTGCGTGCCTTGATCAGCGTCGATCCTACCAGGGGCTGTGCGTGGGGCGATCGACGTCAATCGTGGGGGCATCCTCTCCCTCCCAAACACTGACAATTCATTACACCCACACGCCTCCCGTCAAACGCCTTGAGCCCCTGCTGCCAATCACGGCTCACCTCTCACGATGGCCAGAAGAAACCTTTCCCACCAGCAAAGCTGCTACTGCGCACGGGCTCAAGACGCTCTTGCCACAAATCAGGCCCACGTACACAACGCCCGAAACCAGAGGAGCCGGCAAGGACTCTCCTTCTGCAGCACCAATACTAAGCAACATTTATCCAAGTGGAAGAACACAGCCACAGCTAGAGCCTCCACACCATCCGCCGTCCGCAGGACAGACGGAAAGAAGGAATAAATAAAAGGTGATAAAAACACTCCAATGAAATGGCCAAAAACACGCAGTCTGGGAGGTTTGAAGTGGCCTGAAATCTTAGGGAGAGCGCTTTGGGGTATTCCAAGGAACCCTCGCCAACCTCTAGGCTTCTCACCAGCACAAATAGCGTTTGGCAGGCACTTAGCTCTACCTGGGACCTTCGTCCCCGCTGGCGCCAGCCTCCTCGACGGAGATGAACGGTTCACCCCATACGTCCCGTATCTACAGGGGAAGCTTCAGCAGAACAGGAAATACGCTCCAGGCTATCAGCCCGCACCCCCTGAAATACAGCTCCGTGACACACAGCCGGCACAGGACCTTCCCGTTCAAGTCTCTTCAGGGAAATCACAAGGAGAACCCAAACGGGAAGGGCCACATACGGTGCTAAAGGCTTTCACCACACTGTGGGTACCTCTAGGCTGCCTTTATTAACAACTCAGAGTTGGGCCATCACCTCGGTGAGTGGCAACAGCCAACAAAAAGCGCCCTCTCTACACATGAACTAACATACAATACAAAGAGTCTTTGGGGATTTTCCAGGAACTTTCAGCTCTCAATGCATCATCAGTTTCAAAAAGTCCATTGTATTCCACAGTTTCAGCTAGTTCTTCTCGTTCTCTTCTAACTCCCCTTCGGACACCGCTGTTCACTGATGCAGCCTTCGGTCATCGTGGTTACTTCTCTCCTGAACAATCTTCATCATAATTCACTTTTAGACTTCTGAGAAAAGACTCAAAATGTTTTATGTAACATATACTTAATCTATGTCTAGCTTCTCCATTACCTAGCCTGTCTAAGTTACTGAAACTCTCAGCGGTGTTCCTAGAGCATCGGTGCATACTGCATTGAACTGTCAAGTGTTGTTCCGAGAGCACCTGTGCTCTATTAAACCTGCAAAACAGTATCTATTTATCGATTATTCCTCCTATGAGTAATATCCTAAGAGAAAAGAGTTCTCTAAAGCTTGTGCCTTTTACATACGGTTTCACTACGTTCTTACTTGTACTGTTAAAGATTCAGGAAGAGAAAACTGGATGCCCCATTCTCCTCCCCACCGGCACCCACAGTGCTGGGGCTCTGCCATCAGTGCCCTGCCTGCCTGCCTGCCCGCTGCCTCCTCCTGCCCGCGCCTCCCACCGCCTCCCGCGACGCCACACGCTCCGGCCGGCCCAGCTCCGGGGACTGTCCCCAGCTCCTCCCAGGGCACGAAGGAAGCCCTCCCCGACACCTTGGCTGGGCACAAAGGCCTCGCACACCTCCGCCCACCCCACCCCAAGGAGCTGCAAGATGCATCTCCCACTCTGCCGGCCAGCACCAGAGGCGCTGACGCTGCAGACCGCCACGCCGGCGGGACAAAAAGGAGCTGCCCCGTGGCCCTGCACCCATGGCCACCGTGCGGCCAATGGCCACCATGCGGCCAACGGCCACCTGGGGCGCCACGAGCCTCTCGAAGGAGGACCATGACCAAATCCAGGGCAAGCCAGGAAGGGGGAAAAAGCCCAGAGCGGAAAGAAAGGGGCGCAGGCCAAAAAGGGTGTCCCCGGGCGCTCTCTCATCCCGGTGGTAACCGGGGGCGCCCCTGCGGTCTCCCATCCAGCTACTGACCGGGGCCGCTCCTGCTTAGCTTCCCTGACACGCCCCTGCAGGGGAGGGTGGCTACACCCTGGCCCCCGCCAGCACCGGCCCCGGCGCGGCACTTAACTCCAGCGGCCCTTCCGCTCCAGCACCTCCACAGCTGCTTTCTACAACCTGCCACGCCTGACACTCTGCCCCCACAAACCCAGCCTAAACAAAAGCCTCTCACGCTGCCGCCACCCTCCTGGCACCCCAGGACACCACCTTCGCAGCCTCCCGCCTCCACACACACCACTGACGCCCACGGCGCACTTCACCTGACACCTTGCCGGCCACACGCACCCCAGCCTCGCTCCTCACATTCCCTCGGCAGAATGACCTGCAACAGACGGCCAAGGGCCGCCTTCTGCTGCAGGCCCTTGCTGCTGCGTGCCTTGATCAGCGTCGATCCTACCAGGGGCTGTGCGTGGGGCGATCGACGTCAATCGTGGGGGCATCCTCTCCCTCCCAAACACTGACAATTCATTACACCCACACGCCTCCCGTCAAACGCCTTGAGCCCCTGCTGCCAATCACGGCTCACCTCTCACGATGGCCAGAAGAAACCTTTCCCACCAGCAAAGCTGCTACTGCGCACGGGCTCAAGACGCTCTTGCCACAAATCAGGCCCACGTACACAACGCCCGAAACCAGAGGAGCCGGCAAGGACTCTCCTTCTGCAGCACCAATACTAAGCAACATTTATCCAAGTGGAAGAACACAGCCACAGCTAGAGCCTCCACACCATCCGCCGTCCGCAGGACAGACGGAAAGAAGGAATAAATAAAAGGTGATAAAAACACTCCAATGAAATGGCCAAAAACACGCAGTCTGGGAGGTTTGAAGTGGCCTGAAATCTTAGGGAGAGCGCTTTGGGGTATTCCAAGGAACCCTCGCCAACCTCTAGGCTTCTCACCAGCACAAATAGCGTTTGGCAGGCACTTAGCTCTACCTGGGACCTTCGTCCCCGCTGGCGCCAGCCTCCTCGACGGAGATGAACGGTTCACCCCATACGTCCCGTATCTACAGGGGAAGCTTCAGCAGAACAGGAAATACGCTCCAGGCTATCAGCCCGCACCCCCTGAAATACAGCTCCGTGACACACAGCCGGCACAGGACCTTCCCGTTCAAGTCTCTTCAGGGAAATCACAAGGAGAACCCAAACGGGAAGGGCCACATACGGTGCTAAAGGCTTTCACCACACTGTGGGTACCTCTAGGCTGCCTTTATTAACAACTCAGAGTTGGGCCATCACCTCGGTGAGTGGCAACAGCCAACAAAAAGCGCCCTCTCTACACATGAACTAACATACAATACAAAGAGTCTTTGGGGATTTTCCAGGAACTTTCAGCTCTCAATGCATCATCAGTTTCAAAAAGTCCATTGTATTCCACAGTTTCAGCTAGTTCTTCTCGTTCTCTTCTAACTCCCCTTCGGACACCGCTGTTCACTGATGCAGCCTTCGGTCATCGTGGTTACTTCTCTCCTGAACAATCTTCATCATAATTCACTTTTAGACTTCTGAGAAAAGACTCAAAATGTTTTATGTAACATATACTTAATCTATGTCTAGCTTCTCCATTACCTAGCCTGTCTAAGTTACTGAAACTCTCAGCGGTGTTCCTAGAGCATCGGTGCATACTGCATTGAACTGTCAAGTGTTGTTCCGAGAGCACCTGTGCTCTATTAAACCTGCAAAACAGTATCTATTTATCGATTATTCCTCCTATGAGTAATATCCTAAGAGAAAAGAGTTCTCTAAAGCTTGTGCCTTTTACATACGGTTTCACTACGTTCTTACTTGTACTGTTAAAGATTCAGGAAGAGAAAACTGGATGCCCCATTCTCCTCCCCACCGGCACCCACAGTGCTGGGGCTCTGCCATCAGTGCCCTGCCTGCCTGCCTGCCCGCTGCCTCCTCCTGCCCGCGCCTCCCACCGCCTCCCGCGACGCCACACGCTCCGGCCGGCCCAGCTCCGGGGACTGTCCCCAGCTCCTCCCAGGGCACGAAGGAAGCCCTCCCCGACACCTTGGCTGGGCACAAAGGCCTCGCACACCTCCGCCCACCCCACCCCAAGGAGCTGCAAGATGCATCTCCCACTCTGCCGGCCAGCACCAGAGGCGCTGACGCTGCAGACCGCCACGCCGGCGGGACAAAAAGGAGCTGCCCCGTGGCCCTGCACCCATGGCCACCGTGCGGCCAATGGCCACCATGCGGCCAACGGCCACCTGGGGCGCCACGAGCCTCTCGAAGGAGGACCATGACCAAATCCAGGGCAAGCCAGGAAGGGGGAAAAAGCCCAGAGCGGAAAGAAAGGGGCGCAGGCCAAAAAGGGTGTCCCCGGGCGCTCTCTCATCCCGGTGGTAACCGGGGGCGCCCCTGCGGTCTCCCATCCAGCTACTGACCGGGGCCGCTCCTGCTTAGCTTCCCTGACACGCCCCTGCAGGGGAGGGTGGCTACACCCTGGCCCCCGCCAGCACCGGCCCCGGCGCGGCACTTAACTCCAGCGGCCCTTCCGCTCCAGCACCTCCACAGCTGCTTTCTACAACCTGCCACGCCTGACACTCTGCCCCCACAAACCCAGCCTAAACAAAAGCCTCTCACGCTGCCGCCACCCTCCTGGCACCCCAGGACACCACCTTCGCAGCCTCCCGCCTCCACACACACCACTGACGCCCACGGCGCACTTCACCTGACACCTTGCCGGCCACACGCACCCCAGCCTCGCTCCTCACATTCCCTCGGCAGAATGACCTGCAACAGACGGCCAAGGGCCGCCTTCTGCTGCAGGCCCTTGCTGCTGCGTGCCTTGATCAGCGTCGATCCTACCAGGGGCTGTGCGTGGGGCGATCGACGTCAATCGTGGGGGCATCCTCTCCCTCCCAAACACTGACAATTCATTACACCCACACGCCTCCCGTCAAACGCCTTGAGCCCCTGCTGCCAATCACGGCTCACCTCTCACGATGGCCAGAAGAAACCTTTCCCACCAGCAAAGCTGCTACTGCGCACGGGCTCAAGACGCTCTTGCCACAAATCAGGCCCACGTACACAACGCCCGAAACCAGAGGAGCCGGCAAGGACTCTCCTTCTGCAGCACCAATACTAAGCAACATTTATCCAAGTGGAAGAACACAGCCACAGCTAGAGCCTCCACACCATCCGCCGTCCGCAGGACAGACGGAAAGAAGGAATAAATAAAAGGTGATAAAAACACTCCAATGAAATGGCCAAAAACACGCAGTCTGGGAGGTTTGAAGTGGCCTGAAATCTTAGGGAGAGCGCTTTGGGGTATTCCAAGGAACCCTCGCCAACCTCTAGGCTTCTCACCAGCACAAATAGCATTTGGCAGGCACTTAGCTCTACCTGGGACCTTCGTCCCCGCTGGCGCCAGCCTCCTCGACGGAGATGAACGGTTCACCCCATACGTCCCGTATCTACAGGGGAAGCTTCAGCAGAACAGGAAATACGCTCCAGGCTATCAGCCCGCACCCCCTGAAATACAGCTCCGTGACACACAGCCGGCACAGGACCTTCCCGTTCAAGTCTCTTCAGGGAAATCACAAGGAGAACCCAAACGGGAAGGGCCACATACGGTGCTAAAGGCTTTCACCACACTGTGGGTACCTCTAGGCTGCCTTTATTAACAACTCAGAGTTGGGCCATCACCTCGGTGAGTGGCAACAGCCAACAAAAAGCGCCCTCTCTACACATGAACTAACATACAATACAAAGAGTCTTTGGGGATTTTCCAGGAACTTTCAGCTCTCAATGCATCATCAGTTTCAAAAAGTCCATTGTATTCCACAGTTTCAGCTAGTTCTTCTCGTTCTCTTCTAACTCCCCTTCGGACACCGCTGTTCACTGATGCAGCCTTCGGTCATCGTGGTTACTTCTCTCCTGAACAATCTTCATCATAATTCACTTTTAGACTTCTGAGAAAAGACTCAAAATGTTTTATGTAACATATACTTAATCTATGTCTAGCTTCTCCATTACCTAGCCTGTCTAAGTTACTGAAACTCTCAGCGGTGTTCCTAGAGCATCGGTGCATACTGCATTGAACTGTCAAGTGTTGTTCCGAGAGCACCTGTGCTCTATTAAACCTGCAAAACAGTATCTATTTATCGATTATTCCTCCTATGAGTAATATCCTAAGAGAAAAGAGTTCTCTAAAGCTTGTGCCTTTTACATACGGTTTCACTACGTTCTTACTTGTACTGTTAAAGATTCAGGAAGAGAAAACTGGATGCCCCATTCTCCTCCCCACCGGCACCCACAGTGCTGGGGCTCTGCCATCAGTGCCCTGCCTGCCTGCCTGCCCGCTGCCTCCTCCTGCCCGCGCCTCCCACCGCCTCCCGCGACGCCACACGCTCCGGCCGGCCCAGCTCCGGGGACTGTCCCCAGCTCCTCCCAGGGCATGAAGGAAGCCCTCCCCGACACCTTGGCTGGGCACAAAGGCCTCGCACACCTCCGCCCACCCCACCCCAAGGAGCTGCAAGATGCATCTCCCACTCTGCCGGCCAGCACCAGAGGCGCTGACGCTGCAGACCGCCACGCCGGCGGGACAAAAAGGAGCTGCCCCGTGGCCCTGCACCCATGGCCACCGTGCGGCCAATGGCCACCATGCGGCCAACGGCCACCTGGGGCGCCACGAGCCTCTCGAAGGAGGACCATGACCAAATCCAGGGCAAGCCAGGAAGGGGGAAAAAGCCCAGAGCGGAAAGAAAGGGGCGCAGGCCAAAAAGGGTGTCCCCGGGCGCTCTCTCATCCCGGTGGTAACCGGGGGCGCCCCTGCGGTCTCCCATCCAGCTACTGACCGGGGCCGCTCCTGCTTAGCTTCCCTGACACGCCCCTGCAGGGGAGGGTGGCTACACCCTGGCCCCCGCCAGCACCGGCCCCGGCGCGGCACTTAACTCCAGCGGCCCTTCCGCTCCAGCACCTCCACAGCTGCTTTCTACAACCTGCCACGCCTGACACTCTGCCCCCACAAACCCAGCCTAAACAAAAGCCTCTCACGCTGCCGCCACCCTCCTGGCACCCCAGGACACCACCTTCGCAGCCTCCCGCCTCCACACACACCACTGACGCCCACGGCGCACTTCACCTGACACCTTGCCGGCCACACGCACCCCAGCCTCGCTCCTCACATTCCCTCGGCAGAATGACCTGCAACAGACGGCCAAGGGCCGCCTTCTGCTGCAGGCCCTTGCTGCTGCGTGCCTTGATCAGCGTCGATCCTACCAGGGGCTGTGCGTGGGGCGATCGACGTCAATCGTGGGGGCATCCTCTCCCTCCCAAACACTGACAATTCATTACACCCACACGCCTCCCGTCAAACGCCTTGAGCCCCTGCTGCCAATCACGGCTCACCTCTCACGATGGCCAGAAGAAACCTTTCCCACCAGCAAAGCTGCTACTGCGCACGGGCTCAAGACGCTCTTGCCACAAATCAGGCCCACGTACACAACGCCCGAAACCAGAGGAGCCGGCAAGGACTCTCCTTCTGCAGCACCAATACTAAGCAACATTTATCCAAGTGGAAGAACACAGCCACAGCTAGAGCCTCCACACCATCCGCCGTCCGCAGGACAGACGGAAAGAAGGAATAAATAAAAGGTGATAAAAACACTCCAATGAAATGGCCAAAAACACGCAGTCTGGGAGGTTTGAAGTGGCCTGAAATCTTAGGGAGAGCGCTTTGGGGTATTCCAAGGAACCCTCGCCAACCTCTAGGCTTCTCACCAGCACAAATAGCATTTGGCAGGCACTTAGCTCTACCTGGGACCTTCGTCCCCGCTGGCGCCAGCCTCCTCGACGGAGATGAACGGTTCACCCCATACGTCCCGTATCTACAGGGGAAGCTTCAGCAGAACAGGAAATACGCTCCAGGCTATCAGCCCGCACCCCCTGAAATACAGCTCCGTGACACACAGCCGGCACAGGACCTTCCCGTTCAAGTCTCTTCAGGGAAATCACAAGGAGAACCCAAACGGGAAGGGCCACATACGGTGCTAAAGGCTTTCACCACACTGTGGGTACCTCTAGGCTGCCTTTATTAACAACTCAGAGTTGGGCCATCACCTCGGTGAGTGGCAACAGCCAACAAAAAGCGCCCTCTCTACACATGAACTAACATACAATACAAAGAGTCTTTGGGGATTTTCCAGGAACTTTCAGCTCTCAATGCATCATCAGTTTCAAAAAGTCCATTGTATTCCACAGTTTCAGCTAGTTCTTCTCGTTCTCTTCTAACTCCCCTTCGGACACCGCTGTTCACTGATGCAGCCTTCGGTCATCGTGGTTACTTCTCTCCTGAACAATCTTCATCATAATTCACTTTTAGACTTCTGAGAAAAGACTCAAAATGTTTTATGTAACATATACTTAATCTATGTCTAGCTTCTCCATTACCTAGCCTGTCTAAGTTACTGAAACTCTCAGCGGTGTTCCTAGAGCATCGGTGCATACTGCATTGAACTGTCAAGTGTTGTTCCGAGAGCACCTGTGCTCTATTAAACCTGCAAAACAGTATCTATTTATCGATTATTCCTCCTATGAGTAATATCCTAAGAGAAAAGAGTTCTCTAAAGCTTGTGCCTTTTACATACGGTTTCACTACGTTCTTACTTGTACTGTTAAAGATTCAGGAAGAGAAAACTGGATGCCCCATTCTCCTCCCCACCGGCACCCACAGTGCTGGGGCTCTGCCATCAGTGCCCTGCCTGCCTGCCTGCCCGCTGCCTCCTCCTGCCCGCGCCTCCCACCGCCTCCCGCGACGCCACACGCTCCGGCCGGCCCAGCTCCGGGGACTGTCCCCAGCTCCTCCCAGGGCACGAAGGAAGCCCTCCCCGACACCTTGGCTGGGCACAAAGGCCTCGCACACCTCCGCCCACCCCACCCCAAGGAGCTGCAAGATGCATCTCCCACTCTGCCGGCCAGCACCAGAGGCGCTGACGCTGCAGACCGCCACGCCGGCGGGACAAAAAGGAGCTGCCCCGTGGCCCTGCACCCATGGCCACCGTGCGGCCAATGGCCACCATGCGGCCAACGGCCACCTGGGGCGCCACGAGCCTCTCGAAGGAGGACCATGACCAAATCCAGGGCAAGCCAGGAAGGGGGAAAAAGCCCAGAGCGGAAAGAAAGGGGCGCAGGCCAAAAAGGGTGTCCCCGGGCGCTCTCTCATCCCGGTGGTAACCGGGGGCGCCCCTGCGGTCTCCCATCCAGCTACTGACCGGGGCCGCTCCTGCTTAGCTTCCCTGACACGCCCCTGCAGGGGAGGGTGGCTACACCCTGGCCCCCGCCAGCACCGGCCCCGGCGCGGCACTTAACTCCAGCGGCCCTTCCGCTCCAGCACCTCCACAGCTGCTTTCTACAACCTGCCACGCCTGACACTCTGCCCCCACAAACCCAGCCTAAACAAAAGCCTCTCACGCTGCCGCCACCCTCCTGGCACCCCAGGACACCACCTTCGCAGCCTCCCGCCTCCACACACACCACTGACGCCCACGGCGCACTTCACCTGACACCTTGCCGGCCACACGCACCCCAGCCTCGCTCCTCACATTCCCTCGGCAGAATGACCTGCAACAGACGGCCAAGGGCCGCCTTCTGCTGCAGGCCCTTGCTGCTGCGTGCCTTGATCAGCGTCGATCCTACCAGGGGCTGTGCGTGGGGCGATCGACGTCAATCGTGGGGGCATCCTCTCCCTCCCAAACACTGACAATTCATTACACCCACACGCCTCCCGTCAAACGCCTTGAGCCCCTGCTGCCAATCACGGCTCACCTCTCACGATGGCCAGAAGAAACCTTTCCCACCAGCAAAGCTGCTACTGCGCACGGGCTCAAGACGCTCTTGCCACAAATCAGGCCCACGTACACAACGCCCGAAACCAGAGGAGCCGGCAAGGACTCTCCTTCTGCAGCACCAATACTAAGCAACATTTATCCAAGTGGAAGAACACAGCCACAGCTAGAGCCTCCACACCATCCGCCGTCCGCAGGACAGACGGAAAGAAGGAATAAATAAAAGGTGATAAAAACACTCCAATGAAATGGCCAAAAACACGCAGTCTGGGAGGTTTGAAGTGGCCTGAAATCTTAGGGAGAGCGCTTTGGGGTATTCCAAGGAACCCTCGCCAACCTCTAGGCTTCTCACCAGCACAAATAGCATTTGGCAGGCACTTAGCTCTACCTGGGACCTTCGTCCCCGCTGGCGCCAGCCTCCTCGACGGAGATGAACGGTTCACCCCATACGTCCCGTATCTACAGGGGAAGCTTCAGCAGAACAGGAAATACGCTCCAGGCTATCAGCCCGCACCCCCTGAAATACAGCTCCGTGACACACAGCCGGCACAGGACCTTCCCGTTCAAGTCTCTTCAGGGAAATCACAAGGAGAACCCAAACGGGAAGGGCCACATACGGTGCTAAAGGCTTTCACCACACTGTGGGTACCTCTAGGCTGCCTTTATTAACAACTCAGAGTTGGGCCATCACCTCGGTGAGTGGCAACAGCCAACAAAAAGCGCCCTCTCTACACATGAACTAACATACAATACAAAGAGTCTTTGGGGATTTTCCAGGAACTTTCAGCTCTCAATGCATCATCAGTTTCAAAAAGTCCATTGTATTCCACAGTTTCAGCTAGTTCTTCTCGTTCTCTTCTAACTCCCCTTCGGACACCGCTGTTCACTGATGCAGCCTTCGGTCATCGTGGTTACTTCTCTCCTGAACAATCTTCATCATAATTCACTTTTAGACTTCTGAGAAAAGACTCAAAATGTTTTATGTAACATATACTTAATCTATGTCTAGCTTCTCCATTACCTAGCCTGTCTAAGTTACTGAAACTCTCAGCGGTGTTCCTAGAGCATCGGTGCATACTGCATTGAACTGTCAAGTGTTGTTCCGAGAGCACCTGTGCTCTATTAAACCTGCAAAACAGTATCTATTTATCGATTATTCCTCCTATGAGTAATATCCTAAGAGAAAAGAGTTCTCTAAAGCTTGTGCCTTTTACATACGGTTTCACTACGTTCTTACTTGTACTGTTAAAGATTCAGGAAGAGAAAACTGGATGCCCCATTCTCCTCCCCACCGGCACCCACAGTGCTGGGGCTCTGCCATCAGTGCCCTGCCTGCCTGCCTGCCCGCTGCCTCCTCCTGCCCGCGCCTCCCACCGCCTCCCGCGACGCCACACGCTCCGGCCGGCCCAGCTCCGGGGACTGTCCCCAGCTCCTCCCAGGGCACGAAGGAAGCCCTCCCCGACACCTTGGCTGGGCACAAAGGCCTCGCACACCTCCGCCCACCCCACCCCAAGGAGCTGCAAGATGCATCTCCCACTCTGCCGGCCAGCACCAGAGGCGCTGACGCTGCAGACCGCCACGCCGGCGGGACAAAAAGGAGCTGCCCCGTGGCCCTGCACCCATGGCCACCGTGCGGCCAATGGCCACCATGCGGCCAACGGCCACCTGGGGCGCCACGAGCCTCTCGAAGGAGGACCATGACCAAATCCAGGGCAAGCCAGGAAGGGGGAAAAAGCCCAGAGCGGAAAGAAAGGGGCGCAGGCCAAAAAGGGTGTCCCCGGGCGCTCTCTCATCCCGGTGGTAACCGGGGGCGCCCCTGCGGTCTCCCATCCAGCTACTGACCGGGGCCGCTCCTGCTTAGCTTCCCTGACACGCCCCTGCAGGGGAGGGTGGCTACACCCTGGCCCCCGCCAGCACCGGCCCCGGCGCGGCACTTAACTCCAGCGGCCCTTCCGCTCCAGCACCTCCACAGCTGCTTTCTACAACCTGCCACGCCTGACACTCTGCCCCCACAAACCCAGCCTAAACAAAAGCCTCTCACGCTGCCGCCACCCTCCTGGCACCCCAGGACACCACCTTCGCAGCCTCCCGCCTCCACACACACCACTGACGCCCACGGCGCACTTCACCTGACACCTTGCCGGCCACACGCACCCCAGCCTCGCTCCTCACATTCCCTCGGCAGAATGACCTGCAACAGACGGCCAAGGGCCGCCTTCTGCTGCAGGCCCTTGCTGCTGCGTGCCTTGATCAGCGTCGATCCTACCAGGGGCTGTGCGTGGGGCGATCGACGTCAATCGTGGGGGCATCCTCTCCCTCCCAAACACTGACAATTCATTACACCCACACGCCTCCCGTCAAACGCCTTGAGCCCCTGCTGCCAATCACGGCTCACCTCTCACGATGGCCAGAAGAAACCTTTCCCACCAGCAAAGCTGCTACTGCGCACGGGCTCAAGACGCTCTTGCCACAAATCAGGCCCACGTACACAACGCCCGAAACCAGAGGAGCCGGCAAGGACTCTCCTTCTGCAGCACCAATACTAAGCAACATTTATCCAAGTGGAAGAACACAGCCACAGCTAGAGCCTCCACACCATCCGCCGTCCGCAGGACAGACGGAAAGAAGGAATAAATAAAAGGTGATAAAAACACTCCAATGAAATGGCCAAAAACACGCAGTCTGGGAGGTTTGAAGTGGCCTGAAATCTTAGGGAGAGCGCTTTGGGGTATTCCAAGGAACCCTCGCCAACCTCTAGGCTTCTCACCAGCACAAATAGCGTTTGGCAGGCACTTAGCTCTACCTGGGACCTTCGTCCCCGCTGGCGCCAGCCTCCTCGACGGAGATGAACGGTTCACCCCATACGTCCCGTATCTACAGGGGAAGCTTCAGCAGAACAGGAAATACGCTCCAGGCTATCAGCCCGCACCCCCTGAAATACAGCTCCGTGACACACAGCCGGCACAGGACCTTCCCGTTCAAGTCTCTTCAGGGAAATCACAAGGAGAACCCAAACGGGAAGGGCCACATACGGTGCTAAAGGCTTTCACCACACTGTGGGTACCTCTAGGCTGCCTTTATTAACAACTCAGAGTTGGGCCATCACCTCGGTGAGTGGCAACAGCCAACAAAAAGCGCCCTCTCTACACATGAACTAACATACAATACAAAGAGTCTTTGGGGATTTTCCAGGAACTTTCAGCTCTCAATGCATCATCAGTTTCAAAAAGTCCATTGTATTCCACAGTTTCAGCTAGTTCTTCTCGTTCTCTTCTAACTCCCCTTCGGACACCGCTGTTCACTGATGCAGCCTTCGGTCATCGTGGTTACTTCTCTCCTGAACAATCTTCATCATAATTCACTTTTAGACTTCTGAGAAAAGACTCAAAATGTTTTATGTAACATATACTTAATCTATGTCTAGCTTCTCCATTACCTAGCCTGTCTAAGTTACTGAAACTCTCAGCGGTGTTCCTAGAGCATCGGTGCATACTGCATTGAACTGTCAAGTGTTGTTCCGAGAGCACCTGTGCTCTATTAAACCTGCAAAACAGTATCTATTTATCGATTATTCCTCCTATGAGTAATATCCTAAGAGAAAAGAGTTCTCTAAAGCTTGTGCCTTTTACATACGGTTTCACTACGTTCTTACTTGTACTGTTAAAGATTCAGGAAGAGAAAACTGGATGCCCCATTCTCCTCCCCACCGGCACCCACAGTGCTGGGGCTCTGCCATCAGTGCCCTGCCTGCCTGCCTGCCCGCTGCCTCCTCCTGCCCGCGCCTCCCACCGCCTCCCGCGACGCCACACGCTCCGGCCGGCCCAGCTCCGGGGACTGTCCCCAGCTCCTCCCAGGGCACGAAGGAAGCCCTCCCCGACACCTTGGCTGGGCACAAAGGCCTCGCACACCTCCGCCCACCCCACCCCAAGGAGCTGCAAGATGCATCTCCCACTCTGCCGGCCAGCACCAGAGGCGCTGACGCTGCAGACCGCCACGCCGGCGGGACAAAAAGGAGCTGCCCCGTGGCCCTGCACCCATGGCCACCGTGCGGCCAATGGCCACCATGCGGCCAACGGCCACCTGGGGCGCCACGAGCCTCTCGAAGGAGGACCATGACCAAATCCAGGGCAAGCCAGGAAGGGGGAAAAAGCCCAGAGCGGAAAGAAAGGGGCGCAGGCCAAAAAGGGTGTCCCCGGGCGCTCTCTCATCCCGGTGGTAACCGGGGGCGCCCCTGCGGTCTCCCATCCAGCTACTGACCGGGGCCGCTCCTGCTTAGCTTCCCTGACACGCCCCTGCAGGGGAGGGTGGCTACACCCTGGCCCCCGCCAGCACCGGCCCCGGCGCGGCACTTAACTCCAGCGGCCCTTCCGCTCCAGCACCTCCACAGCTGCTTTCTACAACCTGCCACGCCTGACACTCTGCCCCCACAAACCCAGCCTAAACAAAAGCCTCTCACGCTGCCGCCACCCTCCTGGCACCCCAGGACACCACCTTCGCAGCCTCCCGCCTCCACACACACCACTGACGCCCACGGCGCGCTTCACCTGACACCTTGCCGGCCACACGCACCCCAGCCTCGCTCCTCACATTCCCTCGGCAGAATGACCTGCAACAGACGGCCAAGGGCCGCCTTCTGCTGCAGGCCCTTGCTGCTGCGTGCCTTGATCAGCGTCGATCCTACCAGGGGCTGTGCGTGGGGCGATCGACGTCAATCGTGGGGGCATCCTCTCCCTCCCAAACACTGACAATTCATTACACCCACACGCCTCCCGTCAAACGCCTTGAGCCCCTGCTGCCAATCACGGCTCACCTCTCACGATGGCCAGAAGAAACCTTTCCCACCAGCAAAGCTGCTACTGCGCACGGGCTCAAGACGCTCTTGCCACAAATCAGGCCCACGTACACAACGCCCGAAACCAGAGGAGCCGGCAAGGACTCTCCTTCTGCAGCACCAATACTAAGCAACATTTATCCAAGTGGAAGAACACAGCCACAGCTAGAGCCTCCACACCATCCGCCGTCCGCAGGACAGACGGAAAGAAGGAATAAATAAAAGGTGATAAAAACACTCCAATGAAATGGCCAAAAACACGCAGTCTGGGAGGTTTGAAGTGGCCTGAAATCTTAGGGAGAGCGCTTTGGGGTATTCCAAGGAACCCTCGCCAACCTCTAGGCTTCTCACCAGCACAAATAGCATTTGGCAGGCACTAAGCTCTACCTGGGACCTTCGTCCCCGCTGGCGCCAGCCTCCTCGACGGAGATGAACGGTTCACCCCATACGTCCCGTATCTACAGGGGAAGCTTCAGCAGAACAGGAAATACGCTCCAGGCTATCAGCCCGCACCCCCTGAAATACAGCTCCGTGACACACAGCCGGCACAGGACCTTCCCGTTCAAGTCTCTTCAGGGAAATCACAAGGAGAACCCAAACGGGAAGGGCCACATACGGTGCTAAAGGCTTTCACCACACTGTGGGTACCTCTAGGCTGCCTTTATTAACAACTCAGAGTTGGGCCATCACCTCGGTGAGTGGCAACAGCCAACAAAAAGCGCCCTCTCTACACATGAACTAACATACAATACAAAGAGTCTTTGGGGATTTTCCAGGAACTTTCAGCTCTCAATGCATCATCAGTTTCAAAAAGTCCATTGTATTCCACAGTTTCAGCTAGTTCTTCTCGTTCTCTTCTAACTCCCCTTCGGACACCGCTGTTCACTGATGCAGCCTTCGGTCATCGTGGTTACTTCTCTCCTGAACAATCTTCATCATAATTCACTTTTAGACTTCTGAGAAAAGACTCAAAATGTTTTATGTAACATATACTTAATCTATGTCTAGCTTCTCCATTACCTAGCCTGTCTAAGTTACTGAAACTCTCAGCGGTGTTCCTAGAGCATCGGTGCATACTGCATTGAACTGTCAAGTGTTGTTCCGAGAGCACCTGTGCTCTATTAAACCTGCAAAACAGTATCTATTTATCGATTATTCCTCCTATGAGTAATATCCTAAGAGAAAAGAGTTCTCTAAAGCTTGTGCCTTTTACATACGGTTTCACTACGTTCTTACTTGTACTGTTAAAGATTCAGGAAGAGAAAACTGGATGCCCCATTCTCCTCCCCACCGGCACCCACAGTGCTGGGGCTCTGCCATCAGTGCCCTGCCTGCCTGCCTGCCCGCTGCCTCCTCCTGCCCGCGCCTCCCACCGCCTCCCGCGACGCCACACGCTCCGGCCGGCCCAGCTCCGGGGACTGTCCCCAGCTCCTCCCAGGGCACGAAGGAAGCCCTCCCCGACACCTTGGCTGGGCACAAAGGCCTCGCACACCTCCGCCCACCCCACCCCAAGGAGCTGCAAGATGCATCTCCCACTCTGCCGGCCAGCACCAGAGGCGCTGACGCTGCAGACCGCCACGCCGGCGGGACAAAAAGGAGCTGCCCCGTGGCCCTGCACCCATGGCCACCGTGCGGCCAATGGCCACCATGCGGCCAACGGCCACCTGGGGCGCCACGAGCCTCTCGAAGGAGGACCATGACCAAATCCAGGGCAAGCCAGGAAGGGGGAAAAAGCCCAGAGCGGAAAGAAAGGGGCGCAGGCCAAAAAGGGTGTCCCCGGGCGCTCTCTCATCCCGGTGGTAACCGGGGGCGCCCCTGCGGTCTCCCATCCAGCTACTGACCGGGGCCGCTCCTGCTTAGCTTCCCTGACACGCCCCTGCAGGGGAGGGTGGCTACACCCTGGCCCCCGCCAGCACCGGCCCCGGCGCGGCACTTAACTCCAGCGGCCCTTCCGCTCCAGCACCTCCACAGCTGCTTTCTACAACCTGCCACGCCTGACACTCTGCCCCCACAAACCCAGCCTAAACAAAAGCCTCTCACGCTGCCGCCACCCTCCTGGCACCCCAGGACACCACCTTCGCAGCCTCCCGCCTCCACACACACCACTGACGCCCACGGCGCACTTCACCTGACACCTTGCCGGCCACACGCACCCCAGCCTCGCTCCTCACATTCCCTCGGCAGAATGACCTGCAACAGACGGCCAAGGGCCGCCTTCTGCTGCAGGCCCTTGCTGCTGCGTGCCTTGATCAGCGTCGATCCTACCAGGGGCTGTGCGTGGGGCGATCGACGTCAATCGTGGGGGCATCCTCTCCCTCCCAAACACTGACAATTCATTACACCCACACGCCTCCCGTCAAACGCCTTGAGCCCCTGCTGCCAATCACGGCTCACCTCTCACGATGGCCAGAAGAAACCTTTCCCACCAGCAAAGCTGCTACTGCGCACGGGCTCAAGACGCTCTTGCCACAAATCAGGCCCACGTACACAACGCCCGAAACCAGAGGAGCCGGCAAGGACTCTCCTTCTGCAGCACCAATACTAAGCAACATTTATCCAAGTGGAAGAACACAGCCACAGCTAGAGCCTCCACACCATCCGCCGTCCGCAGGACAGACGGAAAGAAGGAATAAATAAAAGGTGATAAAAACACTCCAATGAAATGGCCAAAAACACGCAGTCTGGGAGGTTTGAAGTGGCCTGAAATCTTAGGGAGAGCGCTTTGGGGTATTCCAAGGAACCCTCGCCAACCTCTAGGCTTCTCACCAGCACAAATAGCGTTTGGCAGGCACTTAGCTCTACCTGGGACCTTCGTCCCCGCTGGCGCCAGCCTCCTCGACGGAGATGAACGGTTCACCCCATACGTCCCGTATCTACAGGGGAAGCTTCAGCAGAACAGGAAATACGCTCCAGGCTATCAGCCCGCACCCCCTGAAATACAGCTCCGTGACACACAGCCGGCACAGGACCTTCCCGTTCAAGTCTCTTCAGGGAAATCACAAGGAGAACCCAAACGGGAAGGGCCACATACGGTGCTAAAGGCTTTCACCACACTGTGGGTACCTCTAGGCTGCCTTTATTAACAACTCAGAGTTGGGCCATCACCTCGGTGAGTGGCAACAGCCAACAAAAAGCGCCCTCTCTACACATGAACTAACATACAATACAAAGAGTCTTTGGGGATTTTCCAGGAACTTTCAGCTCTCAATGCATCATCAGTTTCAAAAAGTCCATTGTATTCCACAGTTTCAGCTAGTTCTTCTCGTTCTCTTCTAACTCCCCTTCGGACACCGCTGTTCACTGATGCAGCCTTCGGTCATCGTGGTTACTTCTCTCCTGAACAATCTTCATCATAATTCACTTTTAGACTTCTGAGAAAAGACTCAAAATGTTTTATGTAACATATACTTAATCTATGTCTAGCTTCTCCATTACCTAGCCTGTCTAAGTTACTGAAACTCTCAGCGGTGTTCCTAGAGCATCGGTGCATACTGCATTGAACTGTCAAGTGTTGTTCCGAGAGCACCTGTGCTCTATTAAACCTGCAAAACAGTATCTATTTATCGATTATTCCTCCTATGAGTAATATCCTAAGAGAAAAGAGTTCTCTAAAGCTTGTGCCTTTTACATACGGTTTCACTACGTTCTTACTTGTACTGTTAAAGATTCAGGAAGAGAAAACTGGATGCCCCATTCTCCTCCCCACCGGCACCCACAGTGCTGGGGCTCTGCCATCAGTGCCCTGCCTGCCTGCCTGCCCGCTGCCTCCTCCTGCCCGCGCCTCCCACCGCCTCCCGCGACGCCACACGCTCCGGCCGGCCCAGCTCCGGGGACTGTCCCCAGCTCCTCCCAGGGCACGAAGGAAGCCCTCCCCGACACCTTGGCTGGGCACAAAGGCCTCGCACACCTCCGCCCACCCCACCCCAAGGAGCTGCAAGATGCATCTCCCACTCTGCCGGCCAGCACCAGAGGCGCTGACGCTGCAGACCGCCACGCCGGCGGGACAAAAAGGAGCTGCCCCGTGGCCCTGCACCCATGGCCACCGTGCGGCCAATGGCCACCATGCGGCCAACGGCCACCTGGGGCGCCACGAGCCTCTCGAAGGAGGACCATGACCAAATCCAGGGCAAGCCAGGAAGGGGGAAAAAGCCCAGAGCGGAAAGAAAGGGGCGCAGGCCAAAAAGGGTGTCCCCGGGCGCTCTCTCATCCCGGTGGTAACCGGGGGCGCCCCTGCGGTCTCCCATCCAGCTACTGACCGGGGCCGCTCCTGCTTAGCTTCCCTGACACGCCCCTGCAGGGGAGGGTGGCTACACCCTGGCCCCCGCCAGCACCGGCCCCGGCGCGGCACTTAACTCCAGCGGCCCTTCCGCTCCAGCACCTCCACAGCTGCTTTCTACAACCTGCCACGCCTGACACTCTGCCCCCACAAACCCAGCCTAAACAAAAGCCTCTCACGCTGCCGCCACCCTCCTGGCACCCCAGGACACCACCTTCGCAGCCTCCCGCCTCCACACACACCACTGACGCCCACGGCGCACTTCACCTGACACCTTGCCGGCCACACGCACCCCAGCCTCGCTCCTCACATTCCCTCGGCAGAATGACCTGCAACAGACGGCCAAGGGCCGCCTTCTGCTGCAGGCCCTTGCTGCTGCGTGCCTTGATCAGCGTCGATCCTACCAGGGGCTGTGCGTGGGGCGATCGACGTCAATCGTGGGGGCATCCTCTCCCTCCCAAACACTGACAATTCATTACACCCACACGCCTCCCGTCAAACGCCTTGAGCCCCTGCTGCCAATCACGGCTCACCTCTCACGATGGCCAGAAGAAACCTTTCCCACCAGCAAAGCTGCTACTGCGCACGGGCTCAAGACGCTCTTGCCACAAATCAGGCCCACGTACACAACGCCCGAAACCAGAGGAGCCGGCAAGGACTCTCCTTCTGCAGCACCAATACTAAGCAACATTTATCCAAGTGGAAGAACACAGCCACAGCTAGAGCCTCCACACCATCCGCCGTCCGCAGGACAGACGGAAAGAAGGAATAAATAAAAGGTGATAAAAACACTCCAATGAAATGGCCAAAAACACGCAGTCTGGGAGGTTTGAAGTGGCCTGAAATCTTAGGGAGAGCGCTTTGGGGTATTCCAAGGAACCCTCGCCAACCTCTAGGCTTCTCACCAGCACAAATAGCATTTGGCAGGCACTAAGCTCTACCTGGGACCTTCGTCCCCGCTGGCGCCAGCCTCCTCGACGGAGATGAACGGTTCACCCCATACGTCCCGTATCTACAGGGGAAGCTTCAGCAGAACAGGAAATACGCTCCAGGCTATCAGCCCGCACCCCCTGAAATACAGCTCCGTGACACACAGCCGGCACAGGACCTTCCCGTTCAAGTCTCTTCAGGGAAATCACAAGGAGAACCCAAACGGGAAGGGCCACATACGGTGCTAAAGGCTTTCACCACACTGTGGGTACCTCTAGGCTGCCTTTATTAACAACTCAGAGTTGGGCCATCACCTCGGTGAGTGGCAACAGCCAACAAAAAGCGCCCTCTCTACACATGAACTAACATACAATACAAAGAGTCTTTGGGGATTTTCCAGGAACTTTCAGCTCTCAATGCATCATCAGTTTCAAAAAGTCCATTGTATTCCACAGTTTCAGCTAGTTCTTCTCGTTCTCTTCTAACTCCCCTTCGGACACCGCTGTTCACTGATGCAGCCTTCGGTCATCGTGGTTACTTCTCTCCTGAACAATCTTCATCATAATTCACTTTTAGACTTCTGAGAAAAGACTCAAAATGTTTTATGTAACATATACTTAATCTATGTCTAGCTTCTCCATTACCTAGCCTGTCTAAGTTACTGAAACTCTCAGCGGTGTTCCTAGAGCATCGGTGCATACTGCATTGAACTGTCAAGTGTTGTTCCGAGAGCACCTGTGCTCTATTAAACCTGCAAAACAGTATCTATTTATCGATTATTCCTCCTATGAGTAATATCCTAAGAGAAAAGAGTTCTCTAAAGCTTGTGCCTTTTACATACGGTTTCACTACGTTCTTACTTGTACTGTTAAAGATTCAGGAAGAGAAAACTGGATGCCCCATTCTCCTCCCCACCGGCACCCACAGTGCTGGGGCTCTGCCATCAGTGCCCTGCCTGCCTGCCTGCCCGCTGCCTCCTCCTGCCCGCGCCTCCCACCGCCTCCCGCGACGCCACACGCTCCGGCCGGCCCAGCTCCGGGGACTGTCCCCAGCTCCTCCCAGGGCACGAAGGAAGCCCTCCCCGACACCTTGGCTGGGCACAAAGGCCTCGCACACCTCCGCCCACCCCACCCCAAGGAGCTGCAAGATGCATCTCCCACTCTGCCGGCCAGCACCAGAGGCGCTGACGCTGCAGACCGCCACGCCGGCGGGACAAAAAGGAGCTGCCCCGTGGCCCTGCACCCATGGCCACCGTGCGGCCAATGGCCACCATGCGGCCAACGGCCACCTGGGGCGCCACGAGCCTCTCGAAGGAGGACCATGACCAAATCCAGGGCAAGCCAGGAAGGGGGAAAAAGCCCAGAGCGGAAAGAAAGGGGCGCAGGCCAAAAAGGGTGTCCCCGGGCGCTCTCTCATCCCGGTGGTAACCGGGGGCGCCCCTGCGGTCTCCCATCCAGCTACTGACCGGGGCCGCTCCTGCTTAGCTTCCCTGACACGCCCCTGCAGGGGAGGGTGGCTACACCCTGGCCCCCGCCAGCACCGGCCCCGGCGCGGCACTTAACTCCAGCGGCCCTTCCGCTCCAGCACCTCCACAGCTGCTTTCTACAACCTGCCACGCCTGACACTCTGCCCCCACAAACCCAGCCTAAACAAAAGCCTCTCACGCTGCCGCCACCCTCCTGGCACCCCAGGACACCACCTTCGCAGCCTCCCGCCTCCACACACACCACTGACGCCCACGGCGCACTTCACCTGACACCTTGCCGGCCACACGCACCCCAGCCTCGCTCCTCACATTCCCTCGGCAGAATGACCTGCAACAGACGGCCAAGGGCCGCCTTCTGCTGCAGGCCCTTGCTGCTGCGTGCCTTGATCAGCGTCGATCCTACCAGGGGCTGTGCGTGGGGCGATCGACGTCAATCGTGGGGGCATCCTCTCCCTCCCAAACACTGACAATTCATTACACCCACACGCCTCCCGTCAAACGCCTTGAGCCCCTGCTGCCAATCACGGCTCACCTCTCACGATGGCCAGAAGAAACCTTTCCCACCAGCAAAGCTGCTACTGCGCACGGGCTCAAGACGCTCTTGCCACAAATCAGGCCCACGTACACAACGCCCGAAACCAGAGGAGCCGGCAAGGACTCTCCTTCTGCAGCACCAATACTAAGCAACATTTATCCAAGTGGAAGAACACAGCCACAGCTAGAGCCTCCACACCATCCGCCGTCCGCAGGACAGACGGAAAGAAGGAATAAATAAAAGGTGATAAAAACACTCCAATGAAATGGCCAAAAACACGCAGTCTGGGAGGTTTGAAGTGGCCTGAAATCTTAGGGAGAGCGCTTTGGGGTATTCCAAGGAACCCTCGCCAACCTCTAGGCTTCTCACCAGCACAAATAGCGTTTGGCAGGCACTTAGCTCTACCTGGGACCTTCGTCCCCGCTGGCGCCAGCCTCCTCGACGGAGATGAACGGTTCACCCCATACGTCCCGTATCTACAGGGGAAGCTTCAGCAGAACAGGAAATACGCTCCAGGCTATCAGCCCGCACCCCCTGAAATACAGCTCCGTGACACACAGCCGGCACAGGACCTTCCCGTTCAAGTCTCTTCAGGGAAATCACAAGGAGAACCCAAACGGGAAGGGCCACATACGGTGCTAAAGGCTTTCACCACACTGTGGGTACCTCTAGGCTGCCTTTATTAACAACTCAGAGTTGGGCCATCACCTCGGTGAGTGGCAACAGCCAACAAAAAGCGCCCTCTCTACACATGAACTAACATACAATACAAAGAGTCTTTGGGGATTTTCCAGGAACTTTCAGCTCTCAATGCATCATCAGTTTCAAAAAGTCCATTGTATTCCACAGTTTCAGCTAGTTCTTCTCGTTCTCTTCTAACTCCCCTTCGGACACCGCTGTTCACTGATGCAGCCTTCGGTCATCGTGGTTACTTCTCTCCTGAACAATCTTCATCATAATTCACTTTTAGACTTCTGAGAAAAGACTCAAAATGTTTTATGTAACATATACTTAATCTATGTCTAGCTTCTCCATTACCTAGCCTGTCTAAGTTACTGAAACTCTCAGCGGTGTTCCTAGAGCATCGGTGCATACTGCATTGAACTGTCAAGTGTTGTTCCGAGAGCACCTGTGCTCTATTAAACCTGCAAAACAGTATCTATTTATCGATTATTCCTCCTATGAGTAATATCCTAAGAGAAAAGAGTTCTCTAAAGCTTGTGCCTTTTACATACGGTTTCACTACGTTCTTACTTGTACTGTTAAAGATTCAGGAAGAGAAAACTGGATGCCCCATTCTCCTCCCCACCGGCACCCACAGTGCTGGGGCTCTGCCATCAGTGCCCTGCCTGCCTGCCTGCCCGCTGCCTCCTCCTGCCCGCGCCTCCCACCGCCTCCCGCGACGCCACACGCTCCGGCCGGCCCAGCTCCGGGGACTGTCCCCAGCTCCTCCCAGGGCACGAAGGAAGCCCTCCCCGACACCTTGGCTGGGCACAAAGGCCTCGCACACCTCCGCCCACCCCACCCCAAGGAGCTGCAAGATGCATCTCCCACTCTGCCGGCCAGCACCAGAGGCGCTGACGCTGCAGACCGCCACGCCGGCGGGACAAAAAGGAGCTGCCCCGTGGCCCTGCACCCATGGCCACCGTGTGGCCAATGGCCACCATGCGGCCAACGGCCACCTGGGGCGCCACGAGCCTCTCGAAGGAGGACCATGACCAAATCCAGGGCAAGCCAGGAAGGGGGAAAAAGCCCAGAGCGGAAAGAAAGGGGCGCAGGCCAAAAAGGGTGTCCCCGGGCGCTCTCTCATCCCGGTGGTAACCGGGGGCGCCCCTGCGGTCTCCCATCCAGCTACTGACCGGGGCCGCTCCTGCTTAGCTTCCCTGACACGCCCCTGCAGGGGAGGGTGGCTACACCCTGGCCCCCGCCAGCACCGGCCCCGGCGCGGCACTTAACTCCAGCGGCCCTTCCGCTCCAGCACCTCCACAGCTGCTTTCTACAACCTGCCACGCCTGACACTCTGCCCCCACAAACCCAGCCTAAACAAAAGCCTCTCACGCTGCCGCCACCCTCCTGGCACCCCAGGACACCACCTTCGCAGCCTCCCGCCTCCACACACACCACTGACGCCCACGGCGCACTTCACCTGACACCTTGCCGGCCACACGCACCCCAGCCTCGCTCCTCACATTCCCTCGGCAGAATGACCTGCAACAGACGGCCAAGGGCCGCCTTCTGCTGCAGGCCCTTGCTGCTGCGTGCCTTGATCAGCGTCGATCCTACCAGGGGCTGTGCGTGGGGCGATCGACGTCAATCGTGGGGGCATCCTCTCCCTCCCAAACACTGACAATTCATTACACCCACACGCCTCCCGTCAAACGCCTTGAGCCCCTGCTGCCAATCACGGCTCACCTCTCACGATGGCCAGAAGAAACCTTTCCCACCAGCAAAGCTGCTACTGCGCACGGGCTCAAGACGCTCTTGCCACAAATCAGGCCCACGTACACAACGCCCGAAACCAGAGGAGCCGGCAAGGACTCTCCTTCTGCAGCACCAATACTAAGCAACATTTATCCAAGTGGAAGAACACAGCCACAGCTAGAGCCTCCACACCATCCGCCGTCCGCAGGACAGACGGAAAGAAGGAATAAATAAAAGGTGATAAAAACACTCCAATGAAATGGCCAAAAACACGCAGTCTGGGAGGTTTGAAGTGGCCTGAAATCTTAGGGAGAGCGCTTTGGGGTATTCCAAGGAACCCTCGCCAACCTCTAGGCTTCTCACCAGCACAAATAGCATTTGGCAGGCACTTAGCTCTACCTGGGACCTTCGTCCCCGCTGGCGCCAGCCTCCTCGACGGAGATGAACGGTTCACCCCATACGTCCCGTATCTACAGGGGAAGCTTCAGCAGAACAGGAAATACGCTCCAGGCTATCAGCCCGCACCCCCTGAAATACAGCTCCGTGACACACAGCCGGCACAGGACCTTCCCGTTCAAGTCTCTTCAGGGAAATCACAAGGAGAACCCAAACGGGAAGGGCCACATACGGTGCTAAAGGCTTTCACCACACTGTGGGTACCTCTAGGCTGCCTTTATTAACAACTCAGAGTTGGGCCATCACCTCGGTGAGTGGCAACAGCCAACAAAAAGCGCCCTCTCTACACATGAACTAACATACAATACAAAGAGTCTTTGGGGATTTTCCAGGAACTTTCAGCTCTCAATGCATCATCAGTTTCAAAAAGTCCATTGTATTCCACAGTTTCAGCTAGTTCTTCTCGTTCTCTTCTAACTCCCCTTCGGACACCGCTGTTCACTGATGCAGCCTTCGGTCATCGTGGTTACTTCTCTCCTGAACAATCTTCATCATAATTCACTTTTAGACTTCTGAGAAAAGACTCAAAATGTTTTATGTAACATATACTTAATCTATGTCTAGCTTCTCCATTACCTAGCCTGTCTAAGTTACTGAAACTCTCAGCGGTGTTCCTAGAGCATCGGTGCATACTGCATTGAACTGTCAAGTGTTGTTCCGAGAGCACCTGTGCTCTATTAAACCTGCAAAACAGTATCTATTTATCGATTATTCCTCCTATGAGTAATATCCTAAGAGAAAAGAGTTCTCTAAAGCTTGTGCCTTTTACATACGGTTTCACTACGTTCTTACTTGTACTGTTAAAGATTCAGGAAGAGAAAACTGGATGCCCCATTCTCCTCCCCACCGGCACCCACAGTGCTGGGGCTCTGCCATCAGTGCCCTGCCTGCCTGCCTGCCCGCTGCCTCCTCCTGCCCGCGCCTCCCACCGCCTCCCGCGACGCCACACGCTCCGGCCGGCCCAGCTCCGGGGACTGTCCCCAGCTCCTCCCAGGGCACGAAGGAAGCCCTCCCCGACACCTTGGCTGGGCACAAAGGCCTCGCACACCTCCGCCCACCCCACCCCAAGGAGCTGCAAGATGCATCTCCCACTCTGCCGGCCAGCACCAGAGGCGCTGACGCTGCAGACCGCCACGCCGGTGGGACAAAAAGGAGCTGCCCCGTGGCCCTGCACCCATGGCCACCGTGCGGCCAATGGCCACCATGCGGCCAACGGCCACCTGGGGCGCCACGAGCCTCTCGAAGGAGGACCATGACCAAATCCAGGGCAAGCCAGGAAGGGGGAAAAAGCCCAGAGCGGAAAGAAAGGGGCGCAGGCCAAAAAGGGTGTCCCCGGGCGCTCTCTCATCCCGGTGGTAACCGGGGGCGCCCCTGCGGTCTCCCATCCAGCTACTGACCGGGGCCGCTCCTGCTTAGCTTCCCTGACACGCCCCTGCAGGGGAGGGTGGCTACACCCTGGCCCCCGCCAGCACCGGCCCCGGCGCGGCACTTAACTCCAGCGGCCCTTCCGCTCCAGCACCTCCACAGCTGCTTTCTACAACCTGCCACGCCTGACACTCTGCCCCCACAAACCCAGCCTAAACAAAAGCCTCTCACGCTGCCGCCACCCTCCTGGCACCCCAGGACACCACCTTCGCAGCCTCCCGCCTCCACACACACCACTGACGCCCACGGCGCACTTCACCTGACACCTTGCCGGCCACACGCACCCCAGCCTCGCTCCTCACATTCCCTCGGCAGAATGACCTGCAACAGACGGCCAAGGGCCGCCTTCTGCTGCAGGCCCTTGCTGCTGCGTGCCTTGATCAGCGTCGATCCTACCAGGGGCTGTGCGTGGGGCGATCGACGTCAATCGTGGGGGCATCCTCTCCCTCCCAAACACTGACAATTCATTACACCCACACGCCTCCCGTCAAACGCCTTGAGCCCCTGCTGCCAATCACGGCTCACCTCTCACGATGGCCAGAAGAAACCTTTCCCACCAGCAAAGCTGCTACTGCGCACGGGCTCAAGACGCTCTTGCCACAAATCAGGCCCACGTACACAACGCCCGAAACCAGAGGAGCCGGCAAGGACTCTCCTTCTGCAGCACCAATACTAAGCAACATTTATCCAAGTGGAAGAACACAGCCACAGCTAGAGCCTCCACACCATCCGCCGTCCGCAGGACAGACGGAAAGAAGGAATAAATAAAAGGTGATAAAAACACTCCAATGAAATGGCCAAAAACACGCAGTCTGGGAGGTTTGAAGTGGCCTGAAATCTTAGGGAGAGCGCTTTGGGGTATTCCAAGGAACCCTCGCCAACCTCTAGGCTTCTCACCAGCACAAATAGCGTTTGGCAGGCACTTAGCTCTACCTGGGACCTTCGTCCCCGCTGGCGCCAGCCTCCTCGACGGAGATGAACGGTTCACCCCATACGTCCCGTATCTACAGGGGAAGCTTCAGCAGAACAGGAAATACGCTCCAGGCTATCAGCCCGCACCCCCTGAAATACAGCTCCGTGACACACAGCCGGCACAGGACCTTCCCGTTCAAGTCTCTTCAGGGAAATCACAAGGAGAACCCAAACGGGAAGGGCCACATACGGTGCTAAAGGCTTTCACCACACTGTGGGTACCTCTAGGCTGCCTTTATTAACAACTCAGAGTTGGGCCATCACCTCGGTGAGTGGCAACAGCCAACAAAAAGCGCCCTCACTACACATGAACTAACATACAATACAAAGAGTCTTTGGGGATTTTCCAGGAACTTTCAGCTCTCAATGCATCATCAGTTTCAAAAAGTCCATTGTATTCCACAGTTTCAGCTAGTTCTTCTCGTTCTCTTCTAACTCCCCTTCGGACACCGCTGTTCACTGATGCAGCCTTCGGTCATCGTGGTTACTTCTCTCCTGAACAATCTTCATCATAATTCACTTTTAGACTTCTGAGAAAAGACTCAAAATGTTTTATGTAACATATACTTAATCTATGTCTAGCTTCTCCATTACCTAGCCTGTCTAAGTTACTGAAACTCTCAGCGGTGTTCCTAGAGCATCGGTGCATACTGCATTGAACTGTCAAGTGTTGTTCCGAGAGCACCTGTGCTCTATTAAACCTGCAAAACAGTATCTATTTATCGATTATTCCTCCTATGAGTAATATCCTAAGAGAAAAGAGTTCTCTAAAGCTTGTGCCTTTTACATACGGTTTCACTACGTTCTTACTTGTACTGTTAAAGATTCAGGAAGAGAAAACTGGATGCCCCATTCTCCTCCCCACCGGCACCCACAGTGCTGGGGCTCTGCCATCAGTGCCCTGCCTGCCTGCCTGCCCGCTGCCTCCTCCTGCCCGCGCCTCCCACCGCCTCCCGCGACGCCACACACTCCGGCCGGCCCAGCTCCGGGGACTGTCCCCAGCTCCTCCCAGGGCACGAAGGAAGCCCTCCCCGACACCTTGGCTGGGCACAAAGGCCTCGCACACCTCCGCCCACCCCACCCCAAGGAGCTGCAAGATGCATCTCCCACTCTGCCGGCCAGCACCAGAGGCGCTGACGCTGCAGACCGCCACGCCGGCGGGACAAAAAGGAGCTGCCCCGTGGCCCTGCACCCATGGCCACCGTGCGGCCAATGGCCACCATGCGGCCAACGGCCACCTGGGGCGCCACGAGCCTCTCGAAGGAGGACCATGACCAAATCCAGGGCAAGCCAGGAAGGGGGAAAAAGCCCAGAGCGGAAAGGGCTGAGACAAACCCAGCTCTTGCAGCCTCTTCCCATGCCTCTTCCTCTTCTGTCCCTACTATTACAGTGCTTGTAGTCACTCCCATCTTTCAATAGCTTTCTGGTACTGAAATGCCTGAACGTAGAAGTGTTGATACAAATACGGCCTCACAAGTGCTGGAGAGGTGTGTAAAGACTTCATTCTATCCTGCCGGCTACGCACTTCATAGCATCGCCTGGGATGTTGTTAGTGTTGCCTCGTGAAGAGCAACATAGGAAAACATCTGAGAGGTTCTCAGTCCAGGCTTGAGAAAATCCTGTGATCGAACTTATTGGATAATTTCAGTCACTTTTCCACTTGAGACATGTCATAGTGCTTTCACCCAACATGGCTTTACAAAACTGACAGCATCTTCCATTCTGAAAACACAGCTTCTCGACTGCTCCAAAAAGCACAGCTGTAGCTGTCTTGTCATGGCCAAGTGACTCACTATCAGACAGTGTGAAAAGATAGTAGTAAGGAGGAGCAACTGTTTATATTTTTCAGAATAGGTAATGCACATGGGAAAGAAAACCTCATTCCATCTGTGCCCCATCTGTCTCACTCCATGGACCATCTTGAGTCTTTGGCCATCTCTGGCTCTGCCTGCCTGCAGGCTGTGGGCACGCGAGGTGTTGAAAGCCCAGGGGGTGCCTGTCATCTCACAGCTCTACTCTTGTTACTAGAAAAGTTCCAAAGTCCAGTTCTACTGAGATTTTTCTTGTGCTCCTCTGGAATACTTAGTCATGGGTTATTCTTTTACACAGCAGTGGAAGAAAACCCTTACTCATTGTACCTTTTCTCTTGAGAAATCTTTATATTTGTAATACTACTGGAGGATGTTTAAAAATAAAGCAAGTTTCTAAAGAGTTTTTGATGCAAAGCAACTTTTTTAACCTGTAAGTAAATTCGCTCATTGTACGCTCATCTTCTCTCCTGTTTTCCCTTTCACACTGCCTTTTTTCTGCCTCTAGAATAAAGAACTATAGCATGGCAAAAGTCAGCCAAAAAACCTTGGCTACTGTAGCCAAGAGTGATCAGTACTGTAATAGTATTGCATTTTTTGTGCTGCATTACCATTTATCATGTATTTATAGAAACTATTAAAAACACCGTGTCTTATGATTAAAACAAATTAGGAGATGTGAACTCCCTTTTGAAATTCAGAAGCGTAAATTTCACACAGAAGTTTGCTTAGCTTCTTCCTGCATCTTGCAATGCAAGTGAGAAAACATAAAGTATTAAGAACAGAAGTGTAAGTTTTACAAGAGCACTTCATTTTATGTGGGAACAAGAGACACCATCTTAAAGTAACAAAGTTCATGGACATGGCATTTCATCAGTGACAAAGATATGCTCACAATACACAAACTACACTATACACACACACACCCCCCTCTGTGTGTGTGTTCCTAATCACTTCTGTATCCAGAGGCTTTTGAGCAGTGTCATCATGCTTCCTGTGTTAAAGAGCACAGTTTAAGGCAATGAGAACCACCTCCCGGTAATTCTGGCACACGACGCCTACCAAAGATTGACAGAAATCTGTACAACACAGAACAATTCTGTCACTGCAACCAAAGTCAAATCAGGTGCGAGAAGCAACCACCAGTGCTCTCAAACATAAAGCCCAGATTTTTCTAGCATTACTGCCCCACGGAATGCACTGAAACAACCCCTGAGAACAGGTTACCTCAGGGCAGGCTTTCTCTCCTCCACTGATGCTTCTACTCCCTGTCCCTGTAAGTGGCAGCCTGCGAGTCTACAGAGCAGGGAGGAGGAAGGCAGTCTGCTGCAGCAGACACGATGTCGTTGCATTCCTGGAACAAGACACAGAAGACAGAGCCAGCAGTGCCTTTCAGTGTGTGTAGTGCACACGAGGTGCCACCAGGAAGGACCTGCAATTTCACACCTGAAGCATAACAGTGATTTCTGGTGAGTCACGTGAACTTCTTTCACTGGAACCATGACTGCCTGTCCACTCTAAAATTATTAGCTCATACTTATTACTTAATAGTTCCTCAAAGTCTAATAACAATCTCCTGTTTTAAGCAGTTATGGATGTATCAAAGGAAGGTTATCAAGCAAACCAACCAAAAAATAATACCAAAGCAAAATGGCCAAGCCTATGGAAGATTTCTTCCTAGGTTCTTCCATTCCGGTGCTTCTGATGGTCTCAGTCAATGGCACAAACATCTGAACAAGTTACTGAAGGCTACTGAGAGATCACATTTCACGTAGTACTTGATAACCATGTATGTTCTGCACACTTTACTTATGGAACTATCTTGCATTTCTCACAGCTGAGGAGTTTACAAGCACCCATATTAACAGTGGACCAGATGACTTTTGTCCCTGATAACTAGACTGCCCCATCCACACCTTGGTATCCCACAGAATTTTGGTTTCTTTGTCGAGGCCCTGGGGTTATGTTCACCATGGATATTTATTTACTTTTGTAACTACATGTAAGGGAAAGAATGTTGTTTTCGCATAATAAGCCAGATGGGAAGGGCAGGAGCAATTCACCAAAGCAATCAATGAGAGCAATTCACAACCATTGAAATCCCTGGCCTAGGGCTAGAAGACAAGTGATCTTTTTGTCAACTGTGACAACCCAGTACTTGGAACTGGCTTTAGATGGATGCAGATACCGAAAGACTTGGGGAACCTGAACTTCAAACTTTTCCGTCTTAGTACGCTTGCGTGATGAGCTCATGCATATTAACTTCTCTGCCCTGGAGAAAGCCAAGGTTCATTTCCATGAACATGCGATGTATGAACACATACATGAAGGGGCGTATCGGTAGGCGGTTCGAGAAGTCTGTACACCCTGTAGTACTCAGCCAATGAGGAATCAGGGGAGGGAACTCGCGGTCGGGAAAAGGGATATAAACCATTGCACGATGGCTGTTAGGCGCGTCCACCTGATGGGGTGCCCGGTCTTGCAAGAACGTAATAAAGAGTGCTTCACACCGCATCCTGTCTGAGCCGTTGATAATTGGCAGCTGAGCGTTTCTCACACTACAGAACATCTCATCATCCATACACATAGATGACCATTGTGGTGTACTGTAGCAATGAGTTCCATACCATAGCCATACTATACCATAGAGATTTGGTCTCTAAAGCCCATGGCAGAAGTCTATTTCTTCCAACACACCAAGCTCCATAGCACTGTAAAGTGTAAAGCGACAACTGGGAATCTAAAACTCCTGCACATTCACACACGCACACTGCTCTGGTAGGTACCTTAACCTCTGAATATGCTTGCAGCTGCCTCATGAGACATGACCAGGACATTCATTATTGATTCGCTTTTAATTAATTTCAAACACTGTCCCAGGAAGAGTATCCTCCACCTGTTTCCTGCTTCCCCCAACAGCTTCTTCCAAGGGGAATAAGGATGCTCCTTTCTCATTCCATGCCACTCCCCCCAATACATATTTTTAATCCAAGGAGGTCACAGCAATGTCCCATTTAAGTATTAGATCTGCTGTCAACCAAGCATGGCCCCAGCCACTGTAATTTAAAGTCAATTACACTTTTCCTAATTTGACTGCTCAAGATGACTTTCACGTTTCCACAAATACAGTTCTTGAACACACCCAGCACTTTCTGCTATGTAACTGCTTGCACCAATTCTGTAAACAATTCCTTTTTGCAGCAAGGAGATTTCAAACAAAATTGCTACCTAGTACCATTTTCAAAAGATTGCTCAAAGAATAGACAACTATTCATCTATGCGGGTTTTTGCTGAAGACTTGAAGATCATCCTCTTCTGCAGGAGACAAACACTGAGCTTTTTGCTGTTAGGAAGATAAGTGTAAGCCACTGGATGTTTGCCAGGCAGTAAAATTTTTTATTTCCAAAAAAATCATGGCCCCAGATGACAGGCTTTTCTCCAGATATGCACCCATTTCCCTGTATGCATATGGAACCAAGACCACACGTAAGAAAACAAGCAAATGAGAAACTATGCTGGCTCCTGTGATGCTCTGCAGGAACTCAGCCTACTGAGCCATGAGGGAAGAATCCAAAAAAAATCCCACTACCTGTACTGGTTTGGGGAACCACAGAGGCAGAGGTTTCAGTAAATGAAGAGCAATCTAAAGTTACTGGGATGATGGTGCCAAGAAAATGCCATTTTACAGGTTATGTACACATCAGCAGTTTCTTTAATCTGAAGGCAGGTATGTATGCATTTTCTGAGCAAGGAAGTTTGCTTGAAAAATGCCTAAATGTCAAAATACTCAGGGGTATAGAATTAGTTACTGCAATGAAGGATAAAGCTACAAGATACATGAAGCCAAGAAAAAGACACTCTGTGATCACTTTAACTTGACAGAAGTAAGACTGACAGTGCAAATGTGGTGACATTTAGCAAGGAGCCTAGAGAGCTGCTCCACGGACACCAGCGGGTGTCCGGACTTGCCTTCCCATGTGATGGACCCACGGCCACCACTGACAACAGCATGAAAACACCCTGTAGCCGAGAGAGAGACTCTCTTAGAAGGCCAGGTCCTTGGAGCTGTGAGCGTCAGTGCCGAGGACTGTGGGGACCTGCGGGTCCCCTCTGCAGCTGCGCTCAGATGTCTGGATTCTCAATGGTTTTGAGGTCTGAGAACAGGCTGAGACCAAAACTCGCTGCAGTGCGAGCAGTTGTGTCCGGAGCCCCTGAGCACACCACAGTGGGGTCACCACTGCTGGGCCTGTCCGAGCTGCGGAGGGGACAGGCGGCCGTTTCCAAAGGGACAGGTTGCTCCGTTTGACATTCCTGATGTGCTCAGCGAGGTGAGCAGAGACTTATGTCACGTCTCACACAAAACATTCTGCTCATGTCAAAGAATGAGCCCAATAACTCAGTTCACCACAAGATGCTCATGGTTGAAAATTAATCCTTCACTCTAAGAAGGGTCATCTCCCGGAATAACAGATAATAATATCAATTACATTCAAAATGCAAGAGTGTCCAGCTGGTAGCTCTGGATAGGTGATCTTTGTAGGATGAGCTGTTGCCTTGGAAGTAAAACAGCAGCAGACAATCTTTTAATAGAGAGTATTTGTCCTGCTACACCCAGAGTTATTGGACTGATAAGTAACACACCAACAATATCAAAATTTTGAAGCATTGCATACAGTAAGCTGAGTGTATATATAAAGCTGCATATTTACAGAGCTGCATGTGGTTTTCTTTTAGTATTCAATTAAATATATTAAATACTTGTGCGTAGACTTTTCTGAAGTAGGAAGAATAGACAATGAAATCATTCCAGAGTGATGCCACAGAAATATTTAAGCTACTGAGATGTGCTGCAGGATCTAACAGAGAGGAAAAAAATCACCATAAAAATCAAACGTCACAAAATTTCATTACAATGCAAAACAATGCACATTTTCAGTCTAAATTTCTATAATATTTATTTGCTATGAACTCTTTGTACACAACAATCCTGAAACAGGCTGCCATTCTCTGGTCCACCCGCAATTACGCCAGTTGTTTCTATACAGCGTGACCCTCTTAGAAATTAAAACTTTCCAGAAAAGCAGAGGGTCTAACAAGCAACTAGTGTCACCAAAACAGGATAGTAGAACTTATCGACACCAATGTGATGTAGATAAGCAGATACTCCTTTACTAACGGACGGGTGCGCAGGGGAGTCGTCTCGCCAACAACGCACACCTAACTGGTGTAGCATGCTGATTATATTGGATTCAGTCATACATATTAATCAAGCTCTCATGCATAAACATGCTAATTCCCGTAACTCATTTTCAGATTCCCACCTCTTCCCGGTCATGTGCACCTGAGTCCTGAAACGAGTTGGGGGGCTGCTTTCGCAACCACCATGGACTCGAAAGACCCCCCAATGTCCTTGACTCAAGGACTTTGGCTCACATTGCAATTTTAACATGCTTTGAGGCCCTTTCACAATACAACTCTCAAAACACCTGGTCTACAGGGCAATAAATCATCCCCACCAGACAGTCTAACAATGGTACCTCGTCTAGCAGCGTAACTGGTTGTATGGTTACTTTAAACTAAACATGACATCTCTATGACTACTTAAAACATTACACCACTATCTTTTATAAAAACCAATATTTCTGTGAGACTCCATTTAATTGATTAGTCCTAATCATCACCAAAAATCATCAACTCAAATTAATAACAAATCAATAACAATCAGTAACACTACTTGCTTTAATGAACACTGAATCTCAGCATTACCTCCTTTAACAACAGAGCAAAGGAATACCCCCGCTATTATTCATTACGAGATGGTAGTGATATAAATGTTAACTTTCCCTTTTGGATTGTTTTTTTAAATCATACCAAGAACTTGTTTACTCCAGGAAATAAGAGATATCATTATACTCCTGTAATTACGTAAAACAACTCTCAGTAATGTGTAAGCTTACTCCATACCAGAAGGGTGGTGGTGGCTTCTTCCATTTTAATTTATTTTGCTTCGAAGACAATTCACTGCAGAAAAATCAGCCACTGCTTTAGAATTATTAATCCCTCCAAAGGTAAAGTCCCTTCCATTTGTTTCTGTAATTCAGGATTATTTTTACAAATTAACCTATTATCTAACAACAGATTACAGGCAGATATACCTGCTCAGATTCATGTGCAACTGCTGGTCCAGTTAAATGCTGAACTCAAAAATCAAGCCAAATCAAATGGTTTGACCCTAGTTATCACTTTGCCAAATCCAGTTTCCTACCAACAGGCATTTCATCTGCACGCAGCCAAAAAAACCAAAAAAAACCCCCAAAAAACCAAAAACCAAACCAAAAACAACCCCAGAAAAATCTAGTACCTTTGCACCAGCCGGCGCTGGGGAGAGGCCGCAGAGCAGCGTGGGCCATCTCCTGCCTGACCCTGTGGCTCCCGCATCCCCGAAATGCCGTGAGGGGGGCACGGCTACCCTGGTGGGTGGGGGCATGGACCTGGCACAGGGCCACTGCAGGAGACAAGACACGAGCGACCTGGGCTCTGCTCCAGCGTCACCTCTGCGTGTTTCCCCCGCAGGCAGGAGGCACAGACCCCTTCTGAGCAGGGGACGGGATGTCTGCGCCCGGTCGTTTCATTTGTGGGGGGGGGAGGTTGGCTCATATGCACCTGCAGAACTAGTTCTGTCAGTGCTAATGGAAAAATACGTTAGGAATATTTTGTTAATCAAACCTTTTTGATCTTTAGAAGTATGTCATGGGAAAAGCACTACCGTGGAAGAGCCAAGGATCTAAATCAGCTATAGAAGGCCCCCAAAAAACCCACATATGCTGCTGGTAGATTCGCTTTCAGTCTTTTGCATTTTCTTTTACCTTTCCCCCTGTCCCTCACTTTTGAAGGAGCATAGGCACTTTGGAGTTGCTGCTTTATTCCCTTCACCACCACCACCCACAGTCCAGTTGCAATACTTTCTTCCAGTTCAAGCAGAGATCACACCTGCACTGGGCAGCACAGACTGGCCAAGGGCACAGACACATCAAACCAGTGATACCAACGTGCCTTTGCAGCATCCTCCACCAGAAGCCACAAACAGGAACAGGAACAACAGCTGTAGTGTCACTGCAGTCAGACACGAGATCTGTATCAATTTGTCTGTGTTTATAACATAGCAAACTGAACTACATCAGTAGAGAGAGCAATCTCACGTTTATAAAGATTAGAGGTCTTTTCCAAACAAGAAAAGGCATGTTTGGAATATCTTCTTCCTGAGAGTCTTCAGTAGAAAAATTAACATTCACCAGTTTAATTATTTCTACACATAACAGGGCATGGTAGAAATACAAATTCTAATGCAATTATTGTTGGAAAGAGAAGAAATATCCCTAGACACTTGCCAAACATCTTTAATAGAAGAGATAGAAAGTACATGCTGCAAAGCATAGGGCCAACGCTAAGTGGTCTAGTTAAGAAGAAAGCTTCACATCTGCACAACTGCTTGGTAACTGTCCTCAGAGGGGTTTTGTCCCCTTCTCAGAAATGCAAACTTCTAGTCACTCTCAAATACAAAGTACTGACCTGAGCGAACCACAGTAATTCCCAAATTATTTCTCCAGGGCAAATTATATCTAGTAAGGAAGCTGCAGGTAATTTCCACAAATTACCAAGAAAGTGCCACCCTCCCTTTTGCTCATCACACCCAGCCACCTTGCAAGGGAGGAGCGGCTTCTCTGGGGCATAGGAGCAAGACTGTGCTTTTCTTTATTTTCTAACATGAAAAAAACCTGCTTAAGATGTAGAGCTCCAAAGCTTGTTGCAGAGACAAATCCCTGCTGATGAGTAAAGCCTCAGCTTCTCACGGAGGCAGATCACTTGTAGCAGTCTTGCCATACAGACCACTGTCAGCACAGGCCTCTGAACAGCTCTTCAAACACCCCAGCAGAATTCCTACTTCTCATTTCCGACACACCCATCCACAAATCCCCACCTCTGACTGCACTCATCCATACACCATAAATTCTCCCATACAGTTTGGGTCCAAAGAAGGGACTGCAGAAGCCTGGACCTTAAGCACTGTGAGAAGAGTCTGAGTAGGGCATAAATACACATCACCTTTTCCACCTTCTGCTTCAAGTTTATAAGTCCACAGGAGCCTTTCCTTCCCCCTCCATCCAAGTTACAACAGTCATCTCCTCCACTGCTCAGATGGTGCAAGTCTCCACTCCTGCGTCCCTAGAGTAAAGGTCCAACTCAGCTTAGGTAAACCAATGCTTTGCTTAAAATAAATGCAACAGTAAAGACTCATATTGGCTTAGAATCTCCCTGAGTCAAATGCACTCTTGTGAGAGAAGATGGGAACATACATAAAAGAGCGGTTTTAAAGAAATTTCTAGGTAATTATTTGATAGAGAATGAAAGAAGTTTGTTTCCAAGATTACAATATGGCTATATAAGGAGTCTAACAGCATTGGATACTGCCAATTACATGTTTCACACACCACCTTTACAGAAGTTAAATGAAGTCAGCAGAGAGTGCCAGCTTTCCCATCAGCAGAAATATGCGGTATGAGCCTTGCAGTGGACGTAGTCATGTCAGTGAAAGAGTTCTGTACACTTTAGAGCTTGTGCTCACTTCTTCCTGGCTTAAGGCAGCTTTATATCAATAGGACTACTAGAGAATGAGAGCATGACTTGAGAAAAAAAAGGCCAATTAATTAAAATGGCACAATATTTGTATCACCTAGGAGCACTGCAGCTGCGATGCTTCCTCCTTGCTAACTCCAGAGCAGGGGTAACAGGCTCCAGCGGAGTCTTCCAGCCCCAAACTAGAACAGAGAGACTCACCAGATGCAGCTGCAGGGAAAAACAGACATTCATGCCACGAGGCAGTTCTCTGTCAAGTCAGCAGCTGCCTGACCAAAGCCATGCTGACCTAGGAACCTGCATGCAAAAACACATTTCAGTTGGGTTTCTTGGCTGCCCTTGTGTGGTCTGTAACTGGCTGCTGTGTCCTGACCAGCCTCTGTCCCAGACGACACTCTTGCTGGGAGCAGGACATTTCATAGGTCAGACGAAGCTTGTCGTGAGGTCAGTGACAGGTGCAGTTTATCCAGGTATGAGGAAAACCCCACAGCCAGGCAACAGAGCCCTGAAGGGGAACTACTTAACACAGAGGCAGCAGCAGCAGAGAATCAGCCTCTTTTGCAAATACACCAGCCAGAATCCACAGAGATATCTGAGCTGTGGTTACGAGCATCAATACAATCCTCAGAAATATCCTGGTTTGTCTGGTTTTGTATCTGCATGAATGTAAAGTATACTGAAGTCAAATATTTTGAGCCATGATCAATCAGTACTTCAGAAACAGACACAAACGACTTTCAAAAGTATTAATTTTCCCCCCGTATCCTCCTAAGAGTATCAGAGCAGTATCAACAAACAGCAAGACAGCAATTCTGAAGTAAATAACCAATCTCATGGTGTCCTGGTTTAGCTAGGATAGGGTTAAGTTTCCCCAGCAGTGGGGGGAAGCTCTAGCCGGGTTATTCAATACCATGTTGATGTCACCTCCTGGCGCCCAAGCGCAGGAGTGCGGGAGAATTGGTGAACGCATGTGTTGTGTGATCTCTCTCACTGTTGTATTGGCACATATCTTGCTCTGTTCGTTGTTACTACTGTTACTGTTATTGTTATTGTTGTTGTTTGTTGTGTTGCTGTCGCACTGTTGTATTAAACCTCTCCTTATCTCAGCCCAGGGGCTTTGTATTTCACTCCCTTTGTGGGGGAGGGGCAGCGGCCGCGTGGTCTCGGACCCCGGCAGGACCTAAACCACCACACATGGGTATTTCTCTTCAGTCGTATCTGTGTTGTTGTGTACTCAGATGTTATCTCCAAGATGTAGCTTTTCACATTCAAGTGTAATGCTCTCAGTTTCTCCTAATGTATCTGTGAGCACAGTTTCCTTTTTATATGTTTCCGTAACTACAGAACTGACACATCTGTGAACTGTTCAGAAAAACTCATGTTATTAACAAGGGAGTAGCAGATAGGCCACAGGCAAATTTGTTAAATAATGTAAAAGCAAATTCTATTTCTCCTTCGAAGTATTACATCCTTACGTGCAGTCACTATCCAGAAGTGTATTCAGCTTAGTACCTCCTGAGAAGGAGATTATTTTCTAAAGTGCCCAATAGAAGTAACAACACGCACACATGCAATTTGAGGAGGTAACTCAGCCGGTCAGTTTAACCACTCCTCTGTTTCATCCTCCTAAATGCTTTACAAAACATCCCCGTAAGACTGAGATCTCTTCTGACTTTAGACATGTAAAAGTTGACATGTCTTTTTAACTTCTGTAGGAAGCAACAGGCACTCCTCAGAAGCAATTTATCCCACTTGCTCTCATACTCATCTCAGGACATCCTGTGGCTGGGCAAAAATTCACTTTTCTAAACCTGTTTATGCACACAGCAAATGGGAAATTTAACTGGACACATTTACCTGCCTCATTTCAGAGAGACCAAAAGTAATTTAACAACCCTTCAAAGAAGGATCAATTACATATGTTATTCATATAAGGTACAGCTGTTCTCCACTGCATCCAGCACACCACTTCTGCTGCTGTTTTCAGTCTTTCCTACAAGGTGTTGGGGACAAGAGCTGGACATGTTAACTTCCTCCACAATCACTACTGCTTTTACACTCACCCGAGACCTCTTGCACCAGCACACCTCCCTCTGATTCCAGGGTACGTTAGTGTTACACTCACATCTGTGCCAGCACCATAACTAGTCTCCAAAAGCACCACATGCCACTCCCATGCTGTTTAGCTCCTATGCCAGAGTTTGGAATGCACACCAGCAGCAAAGAAATACAACTAATAGAAACCTATTCAACTTTAAAAGGCTTCTGGGTTAAGAAAACCTTCACCCCGCAACAGCGAGTACCCTACTACCAAAGCTCCAATACACCCCGTCCCCTTCAGTCACTTTCCCAGTCTTCTGCTGGTATAGATCGAATTTCTTTCCACCTGAGGATCCCTGTACGGCCCCTCCAACTAATCTGGGCAGACAACTTCATTAGCCTTTACACAGCAGCCTGCTCAGTAACTGTCAGGTTGGGACACTGTTGGACTTTGGAAAAGTCAGCATCTGCTCCAAGGTCCCGAACAACCTGGATCATCTCTCTGAAAGGGAGGAGGGAATTTTCCGCACCATCCTGATGTATCGCCGTTGAATGTTAATTTACTTTGTGACCTGTAAGGCATCTGGAAGCAGAATATGATTACTGAGATGGAAGATCCTAATGCAATATACCCATCACTATTTGCTGCTGTGGTTACAATTATCAAAGGCCATAAGACACATTCTACCAGATCAGGGGGAAACAAGAAACTAGTGACTGCCATATCAATGTCCTGTCTTCTTCCACTGGTTGGAAACTGGTGTTATTAGACCTCACTTGGAAGTCAAGAGGCATTTTATCACTCAGCATTGTTACCAGTGATAGAGCAGAGAGAGAGTACAGCAAAGCTCAATGGAGAGGAGAAAAAAAAAAAATCTTAAGAAAAAGAGCAGAGGCACTTTCATTCAATTTAAAACTATGCATAGCCTAGCACATACTCACTGGCCATAATTGACCTCGCATATTTTAATGCATAAAACAGCACTGAAGGCTGCCCTGCAATCAGACAACTACAGCTGGTGACTTGAACCATGACGTTAAAACACCAGCGAGCCAGGCTGGGTAGATGGTCTCAGAGCTCTCTTCTCCCACCTCTGCCAAACTAGTGCCACAGCAGGCAGACCCCCTTGGCCGGCTGAGGGCCCTGCTGAGTGCCTGCACCCACCACCTCTCTCCAGGGGCCAGAAAGAGTCTAGAGATTCAACAGATGCCCCCAACCTCAGGGCAGCACAAGGGAGAAGTCAAATGTGCAAAGTCCTGCTCAATGTGCAGCCCTGACCAGGTCTGCAAGAGCTAGGAAAGAATTTACCGAGGAACTCTGGAATCGTCTCATATTTGATAGGGAAGCAACATCAGTGACTCAGAAGTCCTGTTGTCAAGCAACAAGAGGAAGAATGTGGTTGACTGAAGAAAAACCTCCAGTGTTTTGTGTTCCCTAAAACAATTTTTTTTCCCCAGGTCACATTCAATCCTTCTAAAAAAAAAAAAATAGTATGTTGGTCTCATACAGCAAGGGTCTTCTACAATTTATGTTTATTTCCATGTGCCAAGATAAGACAGAATGAATGACAGGCTCATTCACTGTCAGCTTTTCATGTGTTATTTCACAGTTAACATATACATCAAGCTTCTGTACACCTAGCTGCTTGACATAAATGCCACAGAGGTTTATTTTTCAGCCTGCCTAATACTCTTTCTGATCTTTTGGATTAGTGATATAGAGCATAGAATTCAGTATTTAAGGTTTTAAGTCCTCATGAAACTGTGTTACTAAGTTGACATCTGCCAAGAAAGGCAGCTCAGGTAACATTTTGAACAATTAATCTTAGAATCATGTATATAATATAATAGCAACAGCAGCAACAACAGGAAAGCATGCAAGATTGGAGGGAAAAAGTGAGCCTTGAATAAAGGATACTGCCAAGATTTAGCAATGACCTTGAAGATTCAATGCAGTAGGAGAAAATAACCAGAGCATGTAATGCCCTGCCACACCCTCTCCTTCTGCCAGACACTAAAGGAAGGAAAAGTAATCTCAGCAGACCCTGCTAAAGGCTCTCCAGCCTTTTACACAGTCAATGCAATACAAAAAATCTAGAAAATAGGGGGTACCCTGCATAATTATTTATTCATAGGCATTCTGTTTTTTCTGCTCTGCTGCTAACCTTGGTGTCAATCTCAAAATGCTTTCTGGAGTATGTATCTATAAGGATGAATACCTGTTTGCAATATCCCCAGTATAAACAACTGAGCTATTCATGACTCAGCTCAAGTCAAAGCTTGACCCAGCTGATCAGGAGCCTTCCGTGCTCACCATGTCTGCAGATCATCCTCTGATGTGGCTGTAACAGAAGACTGCCTCTCCTCCCAGATGGAGCAAGAAATCACCAGGAAAAGAAAAGCCACAGGAGGTGGCAGGAGGAGGAGTGCTCAAACACTTACACAGCAGCCAGAGCGCATCTGCTTGGGCAAGTGCCCTACCTCAGGGTAGGTACAGGCACATCCATGTGCAGAACCCCCTGCTGAGGCAAGCTCTCTCTTGCAAGCTGCTCCTGGCATCAGGATGCTGTGGAGGAATTTGAGTCATTCACACCTCCCAGAGCCTCTGCCTTAAGCAGCTGCCCCAAACTGAAGCAGACCCACACTACGGGGTGTCACCCATACTCTGTTTTCCGGACTTATTTATAACTGTGCAGTCTACAGCTTTCAGTTTCCGTTAAAAAAGGAAAAGGAGACTCTGATTCTCAAGTCTCTTGATAGGAAACGGTTTCCAGGTTTAAAAAGGGCTCGAGTGTTTATAGTAGGATTTGCCGTCAAAAATCTTAACTCTGCATTGCTGACACACTCTGGTGAGCTGCCACAGCAGTGAGAAATGGGGCGCCTTGTAACACAGCTGGCTAACGCCCTGCTGCTCTCCATCTGTGAAGCCCATTGTCACAGTGCAGAATAACCACAGGCTCACCTGGCTCTTTCTGAAAGGACTTCCAAAGCCACCTTGGTCCAGAAACCAGGAACTTTTCTCCGTCACATCCCCCTCCCTGTGACCTGAGAGCTATTTGTGGGCACGCTCACTGGTGTGGGCACCACATACATGGAGACCAAGTTTGACTCTGGTCCTGAGCTGAGCAAAGGGACCACTACATGGAGATAAAGGAAAGAAAAGGCCACAGCTTGGGTGCAAGGTCAAGGAAAGAGGGGAGAGGTGCTCCTTCAGGAACCCCAAAGGATAAGGGAAGTCTTGTTTTGTTGAAATTATGTTTTGTTTCTACTGGCAGAAGCTGTTATTTATCTACAAGGTTCTAGGGAAGTGATATTAAGAAATCCCCATCAAGAGGTTTCCACCATGCAAAGAAAACGAGGGATTTTATAACAAAAATAAAAATCATACACTTTGTTTCTTTCTTCTAGGACACCTCTATAACAGAGGCTGGCAGCACCCTGTGTGCTGTGCTCACCCAGCAGTGCTAACCTGTCCTTTCCTGGCAAACTCTGTTCATATCCTGGCTGCGAACAGTCCTGGGGGCAACAAGAGCAATGCAATTCAGCATCATTTGCTGCTCAGTGAAACAAAAGAAGCTGCTGAAGTAAAAAAAACAAAATTACATGCATGTTTCTTCCACAATGCTACTGATTGTTTCCGCATGTCAAGTCTAAGCAGCTCTGATTTTGTTGTTAGGAGATGTATTTGGACAGCTGAAAAAGTTACTCCAACCTTTTAGATACTGCCCCCACAGATAGAGTGCAAGAACATTTTATCCATGTAAATATTATTTGCATACGCAAAGGATGTTCATGTTGCTTCAGACAATATTTGTCCTTCTCCAGATCATCCCATGATGGGGGTTTCTGTTGGTTTGCAATACAGCACTTACTACACTTGGAGAGCAGATGTGTCAGGCTAAACACTTTAGACCCTTGCCCAAACCAGAACCTAGCAAGGTGGGGAGGTTGGTGGACATTGCAGGAGTACAACATAATCCTACTGGTAGTCCTGCCAGAATGATTGATTACTAATACTTTCAAGAAAACCACAAACAACTGTGTATTTCAAGCCCTTAGAGATGGTAACTCACTGCTTCTGTTATTTCTGTGGTAACAAGATTTGTGGTAACCATTTTTCATGAACAACTTTTCAGTCAGCAATAAGCTGCAGGCAAAAAAGCATATGTGAGCATTTAGAGGAATCACTTGGGTTTTTTTTGTTTTAAAGTGCCAAGCTTAACATCCAGCAAGACGTTTCCTGCTCCGCTCTAACAAGAAATGGGGAAGCTGAATCCAGACTGCTGTATCACAACAGCTGACTCAGCTCTACTGCACACAGAGCCTGACTCTGTCACTTACATTGATCAGAGTTGCAAAAGTGCAGGAGCCAGAAACTCAAGTAAATAAAATCACCATTCCACCCCAGGACCCACATTTAAATATACAGATGCCCAGAAAGCTCCTACACTATATACAGTGAAGACTGTGGTCCACATACTGAAACGGTTTAGATGGAGTGCTGATGGCACCCTTCTATTGTAACATCTTTCCAAATTGATGTCATAATACAGCTGCGGAGATACAGTTATAATCTACACCAAGATATAAGCTATTGCTTCTCCTTCCCTCTTTATTTTTGTTTGAAACAAAAGGAAACTGGTTTTAACGTGGACTTAGCCTTTCAGAACACAAACACTTGCCAACTCCTGTGGATGGTGTTTTCCACTTCCTTTGGACCTCAGCTGTCTAGAATTGGAAGTTATGCTTTCCTTGTTAAAAGAACACTTTGTAAATAATTGATAAAATTGCTAATGTCTAAATTGTTTTCCCTTGGCTCCTTACAGCCAAGACAATCATACACAATTAATACATCTGTAGGCTTAATGACAAGTCTTCAGTCAGAACACAGCAAATTCCCTCCCCTCCCCAAATCCATATGTGTGCTGACAAACATGAAAGAAAACATTTTTAGAAAACCCTACACAGCCCAAGCGATGCGCACTAGGTTAGTATGCCACTAAATTCACTTGTTTGGTACACAAACGCTACCGAGCTTGCTGGGGAGACTCAGTGTTCTCAGAGCAGACTATCTTGCTTTACCTTCACTGGAAGCTTAATAAATGCCTATTTTTTAGGGTCTGAAGTGAAAGTTGGCCCTCAGTCTGTGACCTTGGCAATAGATGCTCATCTAACACTCTGGAGACATCAGGCTCAAAACACTGACCCCACTGAACTGACGAGGGAAATTCCTGCTGGTTTCAGCGCAGCCTGAACCTCACCCCAAGACAAGTCCTGCAGCTCAGGGCTGGCACATGGGCTCTGTCAGAGGAGCAGCACTGAGCCTCCAGCTCTTCCCTTTTGCTGGAGATCAACCCCAGGACCAAAGGGGCAACAAGAGCAACTGTGCAGCGTTTCTTCAGCTCCCCCCAGTTCACAGCGCTGACATGCTGGAGTGTACCAGCCAGCTTCACGCTGCAGGAGCTGAGGAGCCAGCAGCTGCTGGCTGCTCTTGCTGTGATGACAACCTCCAGAGATGGGAGATGAGCTACAGGCAGTAACACCTTCCACCACGGCTGCTGAATCCAACAGACTCCTCAGAGCAACAGAGCAGGTCCCCGCCAGGTGGAAGAGAAGGCGGCAGCCACTGAGACACGAAAACACAAAGACAAATGCTCGAAGGCTGTATATGCTTGGATCTGTCAAAACCAAAAGGGCCAGGACCAGAGAGAAGAAAGAAGCTGTAAGATCAATTTATTTTTCTTCAGGAACCTCCAGTCTGCACAAAACACCACCTTCCTGGTTGTGCTCAGCCCTACCAAAATAAAAGCAAGCTTACACACTTCAGTGAAGCTCCAGTGCCCTTCTGTGCCTTCTGGAAAAAAAAAAAAATTGCTAAATCATGGTTGACACACTTTACTTTTGTTTGAAAGTCTACAAACAACTGGACACAGACATCATAAAACTACCACAGAATCTGACACAACTGGCAGATGTCACACAAAGTAGTCTCAGAAGACGAAGGGGCAGGGATCATCAGGGAAATTGGTTTTGCATGGAAATGAGTTACCTTCTGATACACACAAACTTTTTCTAGAGAGACTGGAGCTAAGACCATGGGTGCTAGTTGATCTCTAACTCTATTTCTTCTGGGAATACTGAGAAGGTGGAAAAATTGTTTTCTTCTTGGAAAGCCGGTTATAACCATCAAAAATTTTCCATGCAACTATAACTTTTTTTCCCAGTTCCTTCAAGGCATTTTGTTCTGAAGTTTTTGACAACAACTTTAAAACCATACTTCAAATAGAGTCAATAAAACGAGATTAAATCAGAAGATTTTAGTCTGTTGTGGTGACAGACTCCATACCTGCACATCAGGATCGAAGAACTCCCACTAGCACTAATATAGAAAACCAAAGCAGTGCCACACATCCGATTTACCTCTCATCTTGCACTAGCATTGCTTACATTTTCAGAAGTCTGTCTTCAACTCCATTTCCCTACACCAAAGCAGGATGCTAACTTATAGACAGTTTTACTCTGAACACAAATAAGGAAGCAGTTAAGAAGGGTGAGTGCAGAAGCCCACAGTACATGTATGAGAAACAAGAGACTGCTGGGCTCTGCAGATGATAGTTTTGTACCATCCAGAATTTGCACATGAAAGAAAACCTGTCAGTCCGAGAAAAAACTGTCTTCAGCTGGGGACACAGAATCAAAGGAGTTTTAAGGCTCCAAGCAAGTAAATTTCCCCCCTGCTCACAGAGGCAACGGGAGGCACATTCTCATCCACGTTCTGGGATAATCGTACAAAATTCTGCTATTACAAGGAACTCCTCTGTCACAGAGCCACAGCCTGTCAAACAGCACAACAGCGGTCAGCCTTCAAGGCTACATCTACAAGGCTCAACAGAACAGGGCCACAGATGGGTTTGTGGCCCTGAGGCTGCCCTGCATGAACTCCCACGGGGCCCAGTAGCCCCCAGGCACACCCACGAAGGGATCCAAGCCTTGGCCAGTGCATGACCACCGGTGAGAACAGCCACTTGAGTGCCACCACCCAGCCCCATCCAGACACTCGCGCAGGCCAGCAGCACACCAGGGACGAGCTCAGAAGAACGGCTGAGCAGCGTCCAAGCTCATTCCTTTAGCAGCACAGGTACAGTCTGAGTGGACCTGGGGACTCTGCATGAGAAAGTGCAAAACCCTGAATGACGAATTAGATACCACACACTGATGCTACTCTGGCTGTAGAGGTCACATGGCAAAAAAACCACCCTTCAGATGGGACAAATCCCTCGGCCCATGCAAAACGTGCATCTGTGAGAGCTTTGCTTCTCCTCAATGTATTTTCAACAGCCCAAAAGGGATATCAGAAACCAAAATCTGGAGGATTATATGCAGGGCACAGGAGAACAACATATGCTGAAGCATGCAGTTGTATGTAGGAATCAGGAAAAGCCTAGGAGGGAAGAACTGAAGGAGGATTCAGCTTTATGTTGCATTAGCAACAATATAAGTTGTCTGTTGCAGCTCTACGCATTCATGCTTATGGTTAATAATAACTAGCAAGTTCCCTTCAAGACCCACTGCAATAAGATGAGTGCTTAATAATAGCCCAGAACAATAATCCTAGTGTCAGACTTTCATATAATTACACCCTTGATAAGCAAATGTGAGTCACAAGTGCTAACAGCAACTACACAAAAGCAGGTTCCTCTCTGGGGTAGCAAGGGTGAGCAGAGCAGAAAGACCTCAGTAATTTAGAGGCAGAAACACAAATCATGAGAAGATGCAGACAGGGAAGTATGCCTGTAACCTTCCTTGTACAGTTCTACAAATTCCACCTGAACACTTTAAGGAAACCTGTGAATCCAATGCAGAAAGAAAACCTTCACCCCCGACCTGTCACCCCCTAACACTCACTCCCAACAGGCAAGTCTCATGCGGGTACAGGCGACGGCGCTGGTGCACAGTCTGAGGGCAGCCAGTCTCGTTGCCTTCCCCCTCCCCAGCAGCCAAAAGAGAGATTCCCCTGAGCCCCTGACAAGGGGCACAACACAAGAACCACTGCAGTAAGTCAGCCCCAAGGTCCCTTCAGCTCAGCACACCGCCTTCAGCACTGGCAAAGCCTCCCAAAACGGGTAACACCAGCAGAGGGGCACAGCTGCCATTTTCTCAGAAGAGCTTCCCAACATCCAACGTGCTCTTCTTGCCTGCCAGAAACTAACCTGAAAACAGACCCCAGAAGTGAAAAAAATGGGATGGGCCTTATTTACTCAGGAAGGAGACTTTTGCTTACAAAAATGCAGAGGTGCAAACATTCCTTTTATATTTCCACTAGACACACACAGGCTATGGACCTGCCGGCCCTCCAAAACCTCAGACAGAATAAAACTAAAACTTCCTGTCACAGGAACTCAGCGTACATTAGTTTGGAGCTGCTGGAACCTGGATAGCTTTACACCATGCATCCAACCAGCTAGGTCTTTTTGTGATCCTCAGGCCTTGAGAAGAAGCATTTTGAATATCAACAACCTGTGAATGGAACTGCTGCACAGATAAGGAAGGAAGTACTATTTGCACATTTACTAGAGTGAAATACTCTTGTGTTTGTTGTTTTGGATTGTCAACGGGAAAAAAATATATACAACTGTCACAGTTACATTGGCAGGGAATTTGTTATTCCTTTCCTCTTGGTTTTTAAATTCCAGAAATAAATTCAAACATTTAATTAGACTTTGAAGCCTCCAATCTTTGCGGATGGAGAGCTGGGTGAGCCTTGTGGTGTTTGTGGCTTTTTAGAATGCACCAAGCAGTTAAACAGAGATCCCAGGAAAAAGGTAAATAAATCACAAAATACATAATTAAAGCACCTGCCACCTTTACAGCTCGACCTTAATTCCACACCATCATACATGGACAATAGTCACGGGGAGTGTTCTGGGTGCCTTCTGCAAGCTTGAACTCACCACCAAGAAAAAAAGTTGTCTTTTATTTTACAAATAAGGCATTGGAATTACTGCTCACGAGCAATCCACAGACATCCCCCACTGTCTACTTCTGCTATTCCTTCTATTAGCAAGAACCTCAAGAGCATTTCCAGTGCAGGCCAGGGGCACCGAGTCATCCATATCCAGATCTGCCGTAATCTCCCAGATCCCATAAAGGGCCACATCCCCTGGTAGATGGAGCACCTGAATAAAACAAGGGAGAACTGATTTATGTGCCCCTCTGCCACAAACCTTGGCCAAACTGCTTCAGGCCTGAGCCCAGCACACACGTATCTGCTGCTGCCCAGCTGCAGATGGCAGCTCCTTCAGGCCCCACATCTCACGCCCTTTCAGCTGGGTGCTCTGCTTTGATCTCCTCCTCCATCAAACCAGCATCATGACTCTTGCTTTTCTTGGAAAGTCTTCCAAGAGCTAGTTAGTGTTAAAATTAGGATCTGTGCTTTTATATGGACTACAGAAAAAGGCATTTCCTTCCTTAAAACGCTATTCTGGGACCAAAGCGAGGCCCAGCTGCAGCACAGGACTGCCTGACAGGCTGCTCAGCCTGCTGGGCCAGGTCGCACAGAGTGGCCTACGGCAACGCCAGCGCTCCTTGTCCCCACCCCAGCCTGCCCTCTCGGCAAGCAGTTTCCAAAAACTGTATCCCGAGAATTGGAGACAAGGAGAAAGGTGCCCTGAAACACGGAAGGAGCATCCTGAACGGCTGCTGGGCCTTGGGAACACTCTCCTCTGGACTATCTGGCCATCCCCCCAGGGAGGACACGTCTATGCCGTGTGGCCCGAGCCAGGCAGCCCCTGTGGTGTGAGACCACGCACTGTGCTGGCTCTGCCAGCCTGCACCCCAACGGGCGCACCTCTATTTGGGCAACACACCTCCCAGGGTAATCAGTCCAGCCTAAGATAATTAGCCAGGCACACTTGGTCCTGGAGTTCCTACTGCACACAGAGCCAGCTTAAGCCTCTCAAGGCTCGGACGGCAGACTTCCCTTCAGCAGTATTCATCCCCAGGCTCCAACCTATCCGAGGAAGGTGATGACATCTAGAGTCACAGGATTTCTATTGGAAAGTGGCACTATTGTCTCCAGACAAAAAATCTGGAATGAATCACATCAGGAGGAGGATGGACAAGATGACCTTCTGGGGTCCTCTTCAGGCATATTTTTGTAAGTCTACATTCCGTGACAGAAAACGCACCTGGATCAGAGCTGCCTGGGCTTACACATTCACGTGAGGAGATTTTGGCATAAGCCTCTGGCAGGAGAAGCAGCCCAGGCAGTTTTTCTATTGGGCTCTGTCTGCCATTAGTGATGGGATTCAATCACAAAATGGCTTCTTCCCCACACGCAAATATCTAACCTCATGCGGGAGCAGGCATGGGAAGCTGCTCTCAGTATCCCGACCAAGTCCATCTGACAGCAGAGCAGTTTACTTTCCCAGCCATCCAAGTCTAACTGCGGAATCCATTTAAAGCAGTTTGTAGTTAAATGTACTTGCTGAAAATACCTCACAGGCTCAGTAATTTAAAATGAGAGAGTCAAAATGTAATTAAAATGGCCAAATAAGGCTGGGTCACTCCTCCACCAGAAGAGTGCTGAGGAATGTTGCCTTTCCAGCCCCAAATCGCTGCTTCTCCTCCCGCCCCCCCCCCCCCCCCCCCCCCCCCCATTTCTGCTTTTCCCGGGAATTCAGCACCAAGATACACCAGCTGGTGTCCGAGGGGCTGGGGGGGGGGAGCACTTTTCTTTTTTTTTTTCTCCTTTCAATTACAGAAATCCTGCCGTTTCGGGGTCCCGCTGTACTCACCCAGAGCGGCTGCTCCCTCGCAGGGGCCGGGCGAGGCTCCCTCCTCCCGGGGGTCCCCACGGGGGGGGGCCGGAGGCGGCGGGGGTTGGGGGGGGGGGGGGGGGCAGGACGGAGCGGCGCTTCTCTCCCTCGGAGGGCACCGGGCGCGGGGGGGGCCGTTTTCCTGCTCCCCCCTCCCGGGGCCGGGGCTGTGGGGTCCGCAGGGGGGGGGTGTCTCGGCCCGGGGCCGGGACGCAGCTTCTGCCCGGCAAAAGCGGCCGGTTTGCCGCCGCCGGCACCGAGAGCCGCTCCGCTCCGCTCCGCCCCGCCCCGTCGGGGCCCGGGGCTCAGCGTCCCGTCCCCCCCGCGCCCGCCCGGGGCACCCCCCGCCCATCCCGCCGCCCTCCCGGCCCCGCCGCTCCCCCTGCCCCGCCGCCGCTGCCTGCCGAGCCCCCCCCCCCGCCCCCGCCAGCGCCGGCCCCGGCGGGCACCGCCGCGGCTGCTGCCGCTGCCTCCGCCGCTTCGGATCGGCAGCCGGACGGGGCCGCCCGGGCGCGCACACACACACACACACAGATCCCCCGCGGGCTCTCCGGGCCGTACCTGGGAGGCGGCAGCGCCGGCCGCAGCGCGTACCTGCCCGTCCCGCCCGTCCGCGGCCGCGGAGCGCAGCATCCACCGCGGGGAGCCCCGCGCTGAGGGACCGCCGGCGCCCAGCGGCAGCGCGGGCAGCCCCGCCCAGGAACACGCGTGAGAGCCGCGGGCAGGGCTCGGCTGGGCTGGGCTGGGTTCGGCTCGGCTCGGCGCAACGGGGCTCGGCTCGGCACGCGTGTCCCGCCGGGTGGCAGCCAGGGCGGGGGCTGCTGGCGGGGACCCCAGGCGGGGTCTCTCCCTGCCCCGCTCCCGGGGCACCCAAACATTTGCAAAGGCAGAGAAAGGCGGGTTCATGCTCACGCTCCTGGGGTTTCAGGTCGTTTTCACTGCAAAAGGGGGTTCATGGGGGCAGCTTTTGGGGAGCAGCTTTTTAAGCTGCCCAACTCTTCCCCACGTGGGCACAACGTGAGGTGGGAGAGACGGTTTGTCGGGGTTGGGGCTGGTGCCCAAAAAGCGGGTCCATCACACGCTGTGCAACAGGTCAGTAAACCCACACTCGGGAAAGACAGTTATTTTAGGGTTGCTCAAGCCCTGGGGCTCAGTGGTTTCCCACAAATCAAGCACACCAATGGGACATTTCCCGATATATTTATACACAGAACTGGCAGAGTTAGTAATTTTCCAAGTCCATCCTCTCTAGGAGGATTGGTTAGTAATTTACATACAATTATAACAGTGCTGACACAAGACTTCTACTACTATACATGCTCAGGGGAAGGGTCTTCACCTGGCCAAGGGTCTTCTTGACCTCTAGACGTGATTTTTAGTATTATTATGAGGGTAGTTCACTGAAGGATACACGGACCTTGAGTTTGCTTGGCCAGTTGACAATGTCCCCTCTTCGAGATCTAATAGCTCCGGGATGTCCTGGGTCAAAGACAGCTGTCGACTTGTTCTGCTGATGAGGGAGGCCTTTGGCTTGAACAGAAAGAACGCTTTCTTGACCTAAGCTACATTCTAAACGTTTAACCTTCAACATCACTGCTTTAAAAACAGGAAAAATAGATCACATCTCAATTATAAAATAGTTTACTGAGAACAGGACAGAATCTAGGCAGAGACACTGTGCTGTTGATGCTCAAGTATCTGCCGTACATCTCTGCGTGCACAGGGGACTGTCGCCAGGTTCTGTAAGACTTCTTCATACAAAAAGTTGGTTCAATGATTAAAAGGGAAATTCCCATAGTACATTTCTTTTGTCATTCTAAGATATTTGAACATTTCAAAGAGGAGATGGCTCCTTCCTCTAAAAGGGAAAAGATGCACAATGCTACTCTTTGACTCCAATGGATAAAATAACTTGCTAGCCTACAGTTTCAATTCATTGCAACTCCGTCACTTTCTCCATCTTCAAAGGCAAAGCCTCTAACAGGCAAGGACTGGGATTGCCATCTCAATCCCCAGGGGAAGGACACTGGCAATTTACACTTCAGTATTAACTCAGAACAGATAAGGAAGGCTTAATGCCTGAGGCCACTGACCCTCCTGCCATTTTCTGGGAAACCAAAAGGTAAAGGGGAGAGTTGCAAGAAAGCCCAGAACAGACAGACAGACAGGCAAAGACCAAGGCTCTGAACAGCTCCTGACAGAGCCTCTTGGAACTTTCTCATCTATAAGTTGAGACTCACAGGCAGGATAAACAGACTGTTGAAAATTTGAAAATTTGCTGGACCACCAGGCTCAAAAACCAACCGACAGCAGGACACCCGGCTAGCAGCTGTAACATGCGGAGCACCCCGAGGACAGGTACTGGGGCCCACATGGCTCAGTATTTTCACTAGTTGCTGGTGTGTTGACACACAGCACACCCGGAGCAAACTGACAGGTGACACTCCACTACTTAAACTGGCTCATACAAGAAACTGAAGGACCTTAACACAGACCTCTGTGACCTGGAGGGTGAGGCAGAATCCAGTTCATGAAGCTCAACGAGGAGATGTGCCACATTCTGCAGCAAGGATAAAACAAACCCATGCACTGGTACTGGGAATAACAGCTGTACGGGGATGCATCTAATAGTTATAGGGGACAGCACACTGAGTAAGAGACAGTGCAAGCTGTAAGCAGTTTAGGGTAGAGCCAATACTGCTAAAAAGTGAGTATCAGTTGTCCATCGTTTTTAAAATGTATTTTTCCAAGTATTTCTACAGTTGTTAGAAGATTAAGTCTCTTATGCAGTGGTCATTAATATGCGAGACAGTGCAGTAACACTCTCAGAACTTGCAAATAAGGAGGAAATAAGTAATTAGCAAGCTGAAAAAAGAAGTATTGGGGGGTGGGGGTGATGCTATGTCTTTTAAAAACTGAAAACGCAAGTTACGACTTAATCACCATGACAGAATATCTTAAGTGAGAAGTGTGGGGACTTGAACTGAACTTGAGCTCTACAAAGGAAACTGAAATTGCATTTTCTTACAGCAGGCTGAGTTATCTTAATGCTAGCTAACTGTCACGTCCCGCTCAGACAAGGGAGACAAGTGACTCAGATTTGTAAATCCGCAACGGACTGGACAACAGTGAGACAAGTCTCAAAGTCCAGACATTTATTAACTTCCCACGATGTACTACTAATTGGATACACAATAATTGGCTAAGTATATAACGAGTTGTGGCAAGCAGTACAGTATGCCTTGCATTGCTTAATGGTAGTGAAGGAAAAGGGGAAAAAGGAAAGGAGGGACATAGAATCAGCAAGGGTTCAAGGAAGCATCTGTCTTCTTTGCTTCACTTTACCCTCTGGAACTGAAGATCTGTAAAAAGATGAATGGCATAGAAAATAGTAATTGCTTTTTATATGCCTTTAAGACAACACAGGCATTAGCAGACAATTAAATTATCCAGCAGATGTTTTAAAGCAAACAAAAGAAACTACTGTGGAACTCAATGCCAAGGACATCAAATGTTCAAAAAGGAACTACAAAATAATAGCTAAATGTAAACCAAGGTCTAATAAAAATGTACAAGTGCAATCAGTCTCAGGAAATGCTGCCTGCTGGAGTGGGACAGCAACTGAAGTGAACACTTGTCCTTTACTTACAATGTTTGTCTTAAGACGAATTACCAGTCACACTCAGAAACAGAGTCTTAGGCTACATGAAGTTTTTGGTGTCATCCTATACGTGTTTTTCCATACATTATACTATCAGTTTCTGTGAACTAACTGTGCAGAAGACTTGAAGAATTTTGCATTATTGTTGTTTTGTCAGAATAATTCCTTTTTAGTCATTAACCAGAGGTGGTATATATCTGATGGTGACTTCAGACAGTACATAAGAATCATGTCTCACACTAACCTAACAGAGAAGGTATTTTTGATAGGAGTACAGACACTTTAAATGACTTAGGAAGCAGAAGAACAGTTGCGTTGCTCTCTTCCCACACCATCACAATCTGATCCATCAATAAAGCAGTCAGGTCACAACAAAGCAAACTTCAGTTCCTTTCACTTTGGTTCTTATGCCACTTCCACCACTGAGAAGAGGCTGTGTGAGGCAATCAAGGAATTCAAAGATACTATCCTGATTTCAGATAAGAGGTTTAAAGAAAAAAAAAAAAAAAAGAAAAATCTTTGAAGAACAACTCTGAACCTGGAAAATTCATGTCCTGTAGAGTCCTATAATTTTCAAACTGTATTTCCAACTCTAGTCAAAGCAGTCTTCTTAATGCTTGGCATTTGAGCAAAAACATGAAAGCCAAGAAGCGAGAAGGACTTCTGACAACTAAACCAGTGCATCTTAAGAGGGGAAAAAAAAAAAAAAAAAAAGAAAAATAGTTATTCTGAAGCCTATTTTAAACCTGTAGAAGCTATCTGTTGTGAAATCAGCTAAGACTTCAGTTCTGCAAATTCTGTTACACGTTGTCCAAAACTAACACAAGGTACAACTGAACTAAACCAACAGGAAGCAATAAAGAGGAGGAAAAGTGTTACTGCACGTGAGAGAGATGGGATATATCAGTGGTTTCTGGACAACCGTCCAGCATGAAGAAAGGAGAAGGGGTTAACCAAGGCACAATTATTGCTACATACGTTATGGACAACAGCACACTCAGCTCCTCTAGCCAAATCAGCTGGAGAGTAGGAAGTTCAAGATGTGAAAGACCCTTGCCAAATGAACTCTCACTTAACTCCTGGTTCATGGTATTTGACAGTGCTTCATTTTTAAAAAGAGTATTTGTGCTCTGAAGGATTCAATTTGCATCACCTACTACTGGCAGAACATCAGAGAATTGGATCAACTCAAGGCTTCCACTGGGCATCTTAAGTCTTGGTTAAAAAGACGCTAATACAATGACAAATAGGAACCACAGAAAGGGAAATGGGAAAGAAAATTGCAAAAGTTTTAATGCATTTGCGCACTGTAGTGTCTACATAAGCCATACAATGCAAAAGGCAGGTCAGAAAGTTTTCACATTTCCAGTATCTTTATTTGAGGGAAGGCATCATACAGATTTGAGGACACTTTCATAGTACTCGGGTTGCTGAGGACACACAAGTTTAAATTAGGAAAGGAAAAGGATGGAAACAGTACTTGCCAAAGTTCGCAAAAGCCCTTTAAAACATTTCATAGAAAAAACAGAGATCACCAAAACAAAAATAGTTTACTGTTGCCAGTTCTCATATTACAGGAAATCATTACCTAGGGTAACTAGGGCTGGGATAATCCAATTTTAACAAAAATTACCACATGTATATTTTTTATAGGGGATGTGGAAGGATATTAACTGTATAAAGGAATTCCCAAATAATATAGGAATAAAAAAAAACCAAAAAAACAAAACCAAACAACACACCAACAATATCTACCGAGATTTTACAGCTTCAGCGATCAAACCAACAACTTAATTCTAGCCCGGTAACCTGTAAGCTAATACAACAGTTTAGTGACCTTCTCTACCTTTCAAAAGGACCTCCTCTCATATTTCAAATCTCGGAGTACTGAGAAAGCCTTGCCAAGTTCTCAACAGTGTAGATACCCACATTGTCCTGCTTTTGTTAATCTGAGAAAAACAGTTTATCAGCAGTAGAGAGCAGCATTTCTCCGTTTCCATTCTAAAGCGTTTCTCTGCTTGCTCACAGCAACATTTAAAGATAAGGATGTGAAACACAAGAATCTATAGTGAATTATATTCCTTTTTTATATTCATTTTTCCAAAGTCTTTATTTTATAGAAATACACTTCACAGCCTACAAAGACAAACCAAAAAATCCACTATGATATCCAAGCATCACAACTGAAGCAAAGACAAAACCAGAGAAAATACAAGGTGATTCTGATAAAGTTTTTTCCTTTCCTTCATTATAGTAACAAACTGCTACCGAAGTTGTTCCAGCATGTTGGTTATAAATTGCAGTGCACTGAACTGATGCACAAAAGCTCTTTTTGATTTTATTCTCTGAATGACTACATGAAGAAACAATTAATGGGAGCAAAAGTAAAGGTTTTTAGATTGACAGTGAGTACTTAGGAAGTTGAAACAATCCTATTTGGAAATTAACTTACCCGTTTAACATTATCAGACACATACTTTTACAATCCTTTTGACAGGAGAGTTACATTAGAATAAGCTACAAACAGTGCTTACATGATTTTAGATGGCTAACAATCCTCATTTTTGGATCCAACCCAGTCTGATGCTTTTCCTTCGAAATCATGCAATATGAGAGAGATTCTTCTGCTAGGTCTCTCAAACAACCTAAACCCTTAATAAAAAACTTACTATCATCTTGAAAATCATCCAGCTACATCACAATGAACTTGTGTTATCTACATCATTGTTATAAAAGGCTTTTATTGAACCAACTACTTTAGCAGCAAGGAAGCTTTTGATTTCCAGCTTTAATTTATTTTGGCTTAACTTTTATTGTTCCCATCTTCTTGTTTGAAAAGTCATTGCCATCTTTCCATTTTGGAAGCATATTCCCCACCCTGTCAAGACAAGCTCTTCCAGCTTTTTTTTCCCCTCTCCTCACCAGACAGGTCTTCCCTCACTGCTCTAATAGTACTTCCAGCTGTGCATGTGCAATTTGGAGTGGCATTTATATAACACCATATAAAACAGTGTTAACGTTGTGTGGTGGTTTGACCTTGGCTAAATGCCAGGTACCCACCAAGTTGCCCTATCACTTCCCCCCCCTTCCCCTTTTTTTTCTCAACAGGGCAAAGAGGGGAAAGAAAATAAGATAGGGGGAAAAAAAACCCAACCCTTGTGGGTAAAACAAAAGCAGTTTTAATATAAGCAAAGCGAAGCAAAGGTCCGCACATGGAAGCAAAAAAAGAAAACAGATTTATTCTCTACTTCCCATGAACAGGTGATGTCGGGCCTTCTCAGGAAGCAGGGCTCCAATACACATAGTGGTTGCCTTGGAGGACCAAGGGTGACGCCACCCCCTTCCTCCTTTTTCCCAGCTTTATACTGAGCAGATGTCATATGGTCTGGAATATCCCTTTGGTCAGTTCGGGTCAGCTGTCCTGGTTGTGTCCCCTCCCAAGATCTTGCCCACCCCGTCCCACTGGGGGCGGGGGGGGGAAATGTCGGAAAGAGCCTTGGTGCTGTGTAAGCACTACTCAGCAGTAGCCACAACACCAGTGTGCTATCAACACCCTGCCAGCTCCCAACATCAAACACAGCACCATGAGGGCTGCTGTAGGGGAAAACCAATTCCAGCTCAGCCAGACCCAGTACACGTTTTCACAATCAATCAAAGTAAGATCAGGAATGGGGTTATAAAGACCATGCTGCTTCTAGCCTGACCCCAGACTTCTCTCCAGTCACCGGAATTCTGGTTACTTGCATAAAACCAGCTGTGGACATCTGATCCTGTAAACAACCTATTAGGAAGCGAAGAAATAGAAAAATTGATGCATTTCTCACCATACAAGAGGTGACGCTTATTTCCAGGAAATTTTCTACAAACGGCTTTTAAGATGCATTTATTAGTAGTTGGTCACTAAGTTAACCACTCCTCCTCATCTTAACTGGAATTTTTACACATATAGAGTCAAACTTCAACAAAAAAGCCCCCAATAGCTAAAGTATTCCCTAGCTGTTTTCTTAGACTGAAGGAAGATGAAAGCAGCAGGTAAAAAAGTTTTATGTAATAAGATAATCCTACCTTTGCCTTCCTGAGTTACAGTTATTACCAAACTTAAAATACAAATAGCAGCAGAAAGGTGGTTTGGTTTTGTAGAGGGGTTTTTTTGTTTGTTTATTTTTTGTTTGGTTTGGGGTTCTTTTTTAATAAATTACACAGCACCATTACTCTAGATTGCAGGATTGTAACAGACATTTCTTCTTCTTTTAGGTTTTTTTTTGGACGGGTAGGGGGTTTTTTTAGGAAAACTGTACCCAATTTTAATTACTTTTCTAAACTAAAGCTAAAGCAATTGAAGTAGACTTTCAGACTCAGTCATGTAGTAAATAGTTGCATTTTACCATATGTGAATGAAATCTTTATTTTTTTACAATAGAAAAGTAGCAAATTGAAGAATAAGAAAGAAGTCTCTTTCTGGCTAAAACATTTACAAAAAGATACAGGAATATACTATGAGTCCAACATGCATAATTTTGAATTACTACATGATTTGCCTTAAGTTAGTCTATTTTCTCATGCTCTCTTAGTACAGCTTTTCAGATTTTGCATATCAGGTCCCTTTATCACTTCCACCACTGTCACACCTTGCCAGCTTCAGCTTCTTCATCACTCTTGGTGTCCTCACTCATCACCTTCAAACCTTTTCATCTTCAAAACTCAGACAAGCCACCTTCAGTTCCACCCACAGAATCAAAATAGAGTATTTCCTAAGTTCTTTAGCTACAAACTCTGGATTTAACCAACCTCATGCTATCTTGTATTGCATTGAGCTTATTTGCCATGTAGGGGTTAGAAGTGTGACCCCCTGCCGAAGTCCATTCTGTGTATTAAAACTTCAAGCTATTTAAAGGCTTGTTCACAACCACAAATACACACAGTTGGGACATCACTTCTCCTAGCATGGCCACAAGATCAGTATTCTCTGCTTGTATTCCACATTGTTTATGTCAAATACCCTTTAAACCCACCTATGGCATACACTACTCACACACTTGGTTTCCTATTCCAAATGGAAGTTAGGCAATCCTTTACTCTGCAGACAACCATCCTTGATTTTGACACTTATCAACTATCTAGGAGGCAGCTGTTTCTTTGGCATTGCATTATACTTCAAGATTACATGTAGCAATTTGTGGGGAACGAGACAAAAGATTATGTAAAAATGGCTTTAAAAGAAGGCTAAAGTAAGTACAGAACTTTTCAAACTCAGAGGAGATTTAAAATAATTTGATTTTCTTTCTCCTCTGACACTGTAAAAAAACGCAGTTGTGCTACAATTACTATTTTCAGTTTCTCCTTTGGCCTGTTTTACACATGAGAGGTCCAAAGAAAAGTTAAACAGGCTAGCTATAGCTAAATAAAAAACCCAAAAAACCATCCTAAATCCATGTAGCAAATTAATTAACAAAAATAAAAACAAGTTTCATGTTTCATTATAGGGTTTTTCAGTATGCAAAAAAATGCAACCTGACAAGTTGAAATGTCTCTCTAAATTCTAACAAATAATTTTTTACCTTGACATGCCTCTCTGTAAGAGGACAGGTGAGAAATAATTGTATACATCTACCAGCATTTACAAATATGCAAAACCAAGCAAAAAAAGAAGCAAAAAGAGATGGGATGGAGTTGTTCCTTTCAAACTTCTCTTACAATAACAAATAATAGCAGATTCTTTAAAAATCATTTCGGTAGATACTACCCATAAAAATAGAGTTACATACAAATGTAACAAATAGAGCATAAAAATAGAGTACACCACTTCTCCAAAGAGAAGGCACGTCCCATGTCCCGGCCTGTCACTGACAGAAGCATTTCAGGAGTCTGAGGGACACCCTTGACAAACGAGAGTAAAACTTTCAAGATATGCTTTTCCTCATCCTGACATCAATACATATAACGGAAATTAGGTTAAAGAGCTTTAGGCCAAACTTGAAAGAAAAAATATGGTTTCTTCGTCCTATTAGCCAGCAAAAGACAGGAGAGAGAGTGGTAGATTAGTAAATGGAAATGAACTGAATTTGGGGTAATGAATAATAGTAATAAACTTTTTAACAGCCATGAAATTATAAACACAAGTTTGTCAATATATTATAGCCATAGAACAAAAAAAGAAGTGAAATTACAAAAAAGAAGAAATTAGAGGTTTCTCGAGTATGTAAGTTCTGTAACACTTCATAACTGACATCTTTCCAAACTTCTAGCTTAAAAAAATCAATCCTTTTTTCTAATGAATATTAGTAATAGTTGAAGAAAACAGTTTAAACTTTCAAGAGAAATACTGACCAAAGTCAACAAGAACAGGAACACAGTCCTTGGTGGTAACAGAAAAGATCATCGCAAAAATCTAATAGCACTGCTTGCAAGAGGCAGAGAATGAAAATCACAGCTGAATCACAGCAGAATAAAAAACACAATCCACCGGAGAAGTAACTTTGCTCACGTCTTCAGAGACACAGCAACTTTAATCCAAATAAAAAGAGAAGCAGTAAAAATGAAAAATATACCTGCCTTTGTGGCATATCTACTGAAATAGGTATCCGGAAGAGCAGGGAGAAAGAATGCAAAAGCTGAAGCAATATGGTCATCTGAAACACAAAGGACACCATGATTCCACAAGTAAATTAAAGATGCTACAACATAGCAATACACTAGAAGTTGGTGCTTAACAAGCAACAGCTGTAGTACCATCCCTACAGGAAGATGCCTCTTCTAGCATATGAATCAGAAGACCTGACATTAATAAAGCAAAATTATGTTCAAGGGGAAGAATCTGAAAGAAAAAGACCCCAAAAACCCTGGAGGATAAATTAGTAAGCCAAATATTTTCCTGTGAATTTAAAAAGACAAATCTCAAAAGGAAAGTTTATCAATTTTTTTAAGAACACGTACAGTGTGTATTTAACACCTACAAATAATACTTCTCGTTTTCCAATAAAACAAAGCAAAGGATGGAAAAAGTGTCAGGAAAACAGTAATTTGGAGGAAGAAGAAGAGGCCAATTGCGAAGAATTCATTAGCTTCTCCAGAGAAAGGAAAATGAGTTGGAAGAAGAAAGCAAAGTGTCTGAGTAAGATTCACGAAAGACAATCTGGTGTTGGGCAGAAGATCATCAAGAAACACATTCTGGGCTGTGCCCACCTCAGCCTGTGACTCAGTAAAGCCCAATCTGTACGACCAACAAGAAGACCACCATCTCTTGATACTTAGTTCTGGTTTAGTTTTTCTTTTCAGTAGCTCAACTAAGCAAAACATTAATCAGTGTCACTGTAGAGTACGGACTACAGCTTAAACATGAGCAATTATTAAAAGGTGCAAAGTGTTAGTGTACATACATGCACACACAAACACAGCTCGCAGTCTGACTCAACTGAGTCCAAGGGATCCACTGAAATGATAGAAACAAACAGACAAGTAGATAATAACCAGAGCAAATGAATCAGGAGCTTCAATTGTAAACATGAAAATAAATCTAAGGTTGTACTTACCGTTACTGTACACTGAGAGCTTCCAATTACAAAGGATAAGATAAAACGGAGAAAAGAATAAAACCTACAGTGAAAATGCCAGAATATAATTAAGTTCAGAACTGCTGCAAAGCTCCAAAGATGGCCACCATGGTAATCGGACTCAAACAGCAATAAGCAGTTACTTGGGTGAAGCTGCAAACGTCTGGGAGGGGGAGAGGGAGCAGAAGAGGTGGATAAACCTATCAGGCCAAACACATCTCACATAAGGAGGAAAGGAACTAGAGCTACCAGAAAGGGAAGGGAACATCATCAGGGGAGGGAGAAGACCTGTCTCTTACCAGCCGTTTAGTGCTGCCAGGAGCAGCAGCTGGCACGTGGGCATGGCTGGTCAACACCTCAAATGGATCTGCAGCCTTGAATGGTAACACGCCCTGCAAATAAAGTCCTGGTCCTGCCTTCTCTACATTGCACTAGCCACTAATGCAGAGGCACCCGAAGCAGCTTCAAGCATGGAGAAAGAGTCTTTTGGTGTCATGAAGGAAACTGCAACCACTCACAGCACCATCACCAGGCACTACTAGACGTACAAGTGTAATTTGGTCTGGATATAAGCAAAACTTAACATTCCAATAAATGAAGAACTATTCCAACAGTATTTTATGAAAAAATTAATTGTAATTGCAATTCCAAACACTGTCTTTGGACAAGAGTTATTATTCACATGTATACTGAGATAACCAGTATGTTGTCTCTTTAAAACTGAGATAACCACTATATTGTCTCTTTAAAAGGGATGAATAAAGCCACTCCAGGAGACCCTCTCTCACATTTAGAGATATCAGTGTGTGTGTATAAATATAGATCTAATTTTTTTCAGAGGGATACACACACACACATGCCTCTATATATGAAGAGCAGCTAAACTGAGTCGCTGAAGGCACGTGCTTTTGAAAGCAATGCGTCTGTCGTTTACTTTGTAAGAATGCGTCTGTCGTTTACCTCATCTCACACAGGTATGCATTCCTATCAACTGTCTAGACCACAACGACAAGGATACCATGATTCACAGCTCTACATTAAATGGCCAAAATCCCAGTGCACTTTGACCAGGTCTGAAGAGAATGAGCACTACAGCAGGAATACCCTTCCCTTCCCCTGCCTGGGCAGCTCGGAGGAATGCTTCCCCTCCCAAGGCCACAGGACAGTGCCTCCTTGTCCCACCCTGTCAACAGCCTGGAAAAGAGCAATACAGCAAACAGTGTGCAATGCACTTCACGTGTTCCCCTTCCACAAAACCATACCACCCCGAGAAAAGGACACCACAGAGAAAGAGACGTTATCCCGACCTTCCTGACTCTTTCCATACAAGAACCAGGGGACATCAAATAGAACTAGCAGTACTCTGGTTCAAAACATATTTTCTTTCTTTCTTTCTTCCCCCCTCCTTAAAAAAGGTGGTTCTTTACACAGTAAATGCACATTTGCTGGGGGATGCTGGGGAGGCCACAGGTTTACAAGGATTTAATCAAAGGCAAGAAAGATCCTCAGGAGACAACCCCACTGAGGTTTCCCAAGCAGCTGAGCCCACATCCAGCGCAGGCAGTCCCAAGACCAAGAGTGCTGAAAGCCTGGGAGACAGTAAGTGGCATTTCAGTGATGACTGTCTCTTTTACCGTCCCCAGCTATCCACTTAGGGACATCAATCTGAACCAGTATGGCCTAGATTCTATTTCTTGTTCCTTCTAGAGTCTCTCTACCTCCAGACAGAGACAGAAAAGAATTATTTGGCTTGATACCTACCAGATCATCTTGCTAATGCTTTTTGCACTGACAAGTGAAAACAAGAAGTTCTATTTTCACCTTTCCCCAGACTGTTAATCCAGTCCCACAATATTGTCAGTGGAACAAACTCTACATATTACCTTATTTATTTAGACCACAAGATGGTATGACTTAGAGATGCAGAATCAAGCCACAGACAAAAAGCAGGCATTATGAGATGCTAATCTCCTTCAGCAAACAGCAAATTCAAAAAAACCCTGCACAGTTCACAGCTGAATTTTGTCCTTTCATGATTTTAGTAGATCCTCTTTCTTCAATTACACATAGCAGACACGCTGTTTCACAAAGTGTCACAAACACCAGACATTTTCAAGAACTGTTTCACCTGTAAATAAATTCTCTGCTGTATACATTATCAGCAACGGCTGCTGAAGAGCAATGTAGCACCTTGATGCTGACACATTGCTGCTGATGAGCAGAAACTGCACTTTGCACTGAACTGTGTTGTTAGAAGTGTGGAAAACTAGAAGGAATTTTTCACTCTATATTTATCCATATTTAAAACATCTAAATATGGCCTGAAATGACCTTTATTTCCCCCCACCCCAAATGTGAGTTGCATTCTAACAAAACTACTGTAATGAAATTTTCTCATCTCCAATATAGCATTGCTCTAACAGAACAGGGACATAAAACCACACGGCTTGTTAATTTGTGACACAAAATAAAAGGCCAACTGAGTGGCAAGCCAAAACTATCACTGAAAATTAGGGCATATGACAACCCTTATGTTATTTGAAATTCAGATTTATATTAGGCCTCATTAAGCAGTTTAGAGAAATTCATACATCTTTTTATTGGGTCCTGGTTTTGTTTTTTTTTTTTTTACATAATTACCTTTACAGAATTATGTACTTAAATACATAAACAAAAACACAGTATTTCTGAATCATAAAATATTTTATTTTTACATTTTTTGAAGTCCTATCATCTGTCAGCTATGAAAGTGGAAAAAGATAAAAGCCTTCACGGTTCATTAAAAAAACCCAAACAACAAAACAATGATAAAAAAATCTGGCATATGTATTGGATGTTGCTTCCAAAATAATTTCAAAGTAAGCAGTATCAAATAACCAGAGAATTAAGAAGCAAGTTGCCAGTTGCCTTTTAGGTAAGGGTTCTATTTATCATAAGACTGAAGCCAACTTACTTTTACAAATTGTAGTTTAAAGAGAGATTTGCTTTTTTTATGGAGGTTCTGTTTATTGTTTCAGGTCCTTGCCTCTTACAATACCTGTCAGCTTCTCAGAAAGCGAAAATCCTCCAGAAGCTATTGCAATTTGATGTAACATTTTTAAATATTTGGAAATGGCACAGGACATTGTGTTTGGTTTGTCGAGATTTGTTCACATCAGCACAACAGGCAGTGTGAATCAATGCACAGACACCTCCTTGTTGCAGGGTGAGCATACTGAGTACTAGACAGTTTTGTCCTGCTATCAGAGCTAAAGAAAAATTCTCCTGTTGCAAGGCTAAAGTGGCATCTGCTGTGCGACTGTCTGTGGCTTCCACGGTAGCAGATAGATTTTTAAGACTTCTTTCTAGTTCATTTAGAACAAGCCTGGGAATTAATGTTCTGATTAAATGTCTCCACCCAGAATCATGGGGGGTTCCTCACACAGTGGGTGAAGAGGTGAAGGGTCAGATCCACACCTGGGTCAGGGGCTGCATTAACCCCCCACCTCCTGCTGCAGGAATGACCCCAGGCAGAGGCACTGTGAAACAAACATCGAAGCTTTAATAAATTAAGAAAGAAATAGTGACATGCGAGAGGCTTGCGTCTGGAGTGTGCGGGTGCAGGTCACATGTTGCAGGGATCTGTCAAAATATATCAGCTCGACACAAATAGAAGACCTTGGACCCAAATGCAAAACTATGGTAATACTTACATGTAGTGTATAAACTGAAAATTTTAGAATTATTGTGGAATTAATAATTTGAATTAATGGAATTAAGATGGAATTAACAGAGCACCAGAGTACTAATAATATTCATTTTTAAGCCCCTTTTACAGAAAATGGTTAGTCATTAGGCAGCATACTCTGATGCAAAATCAACTGCCCAGCACAAAACCATAATATTGCCTTGTGCCTTGTGCTTTCTTCACAAGCAGGGATAAGACAGGAGATTGGCTTATGGACTCATTTACTCTAAAAGCAATTGATGCCTTTGGGCAGATTTTCAACACAGGAACATCCCCTTTGTTGGAGTCAAGGATGTCCATGATGGGATCACCTCAGTCGGAAGGTCCTGTGAGCCCCCTGGGAACGCTGTGAGATTACAAATGAGCTTTAAACGACTAGAGAGGGAGTCTGTATTGAGTACTAGCTGGTATTTCAGAGGTGATGTGGGATTCACGCGATGCACTCACTGGTCCTTCAGTTGACGTCGTACTGAATTCACCTATCAGACTCAGAGAGTCTTTCCTGCCATTGCAACTGAAAGTAAGAAACAATGTCTGTGTGTTTTCTACAGACAAATATACATCAGGATCCCATAATGCACCAACTTCGAGATGAAGAAATCCACATGTAAAACTGTTCTTTCAGTTTAAAACCACCATTCGGGTAACTGTTTGATCCAATTCCATCTTTTTAGTAAGGTTTTAGAGGAAAAATACTTGAATGGAACGTTTTGTAACACAGGTGAATTATATTAGGATGAAATTATATTTTCTTCTGTTGCTTCTAGAATTGTTGAATGTGTACTTCTGAAAATGTTTCTGAAAGAGCATGTTGTTTTATTCTAATGAGTTACACACAAAATGTTCTGTCTCTCTATTTTGACAGCAGAGCCAAGAAGACATGCAGGTCAATAAAAAAGGAGAACGCTAATGTACACAGGAGAAAGAGATGAAGCGAGTACTTCAATTTACAAGAAAAATCTAAATTGAAACTGTTGGTCTTGGTCCAGCCGGGATCGGAGCGACACGCAGAAGAAAGACAAACTCACACCAGTTTGTTGAAGGGGGGGCACTGCCAAGGGCAAATGCCGCCACACTGTGTGCCAGCTCCCAATTTATTACCACTTGTTTATGTAGGTTTCTTTTTACTTCTACATCCTACTGACCTTCAGGTTTTATCTGTTTATTGCTCACACGCTCACCATGCATTCTACAGGCGGTGTTCTGGCCTGCTGTTTCTGACGCTTGCAACATGGTGTTCCGAATGTTGCCTCAGTTTCCCACAATCATTCTTCTAACCTCAAGGTCAGTTTACATTTTGCTAACCACCAGCAGTTCTTAATTCCCACATCTCCCCCTTCTTTGTTTTATTGCTTCATTTCCATGGTGATCATTGCAACCAGTCACAGTTCGGCCTTCCGCACTGTGGACAGAAGGTGTCATACGTGTCGCAGGATGGCAAATCCTGTAAAAAAAATCAAACATCCCAGGCCTGCTAAAGCCCACATCCGTAGGTTCAGACCTACAAATCAATGCCAAGGGTTGAGCCATGATAAACTTTTGCTTAACTCTCTCATGATGTCATCATGCATTAATTTCAAGGATGCCAATTAAACTCAGACATCTGAGTGAAAAGAATAGGCTGATTTCACTATCAATAATTAAAGGATATAACTAAGTACTACAAAAATAAGCAGTAAGAAAAATACAGAATAGTACACTTATTACTACATGAAATTAAACAAGGCAAGTGCACCTAATCGTTACTACACAATGGGGTACTAATATCCAGATCCGCAATTGCTGGGGAGCCCCGGTTGCAGCAAGGATTAGGAGTACCTTTCCCTGCAAATTATTATCAAGGCTAAGGCTATAAAGTGAATTGAAATTATTACTAACATATTATCCATTATTTTTCCGCGGTTCTGGCAATATACCACTGAGTGTTGGTGGCCCTGGCAGTCCATGCAGTCTGTTGCCCTGGTCTGCCGAAGTTGGGGTCAGCATACGCAGCAGGAAAATCGCTTTCCACGCCCCTTTATCCTAAAGCGCATGTGTCATCTGGGCCTAGAAACTTCTATCCCAGATTTAAACAAAGGTAAATGAGCAATAACACTACAAATAACAAATAAAACAATATTAACACTGACAATGGTCAACAACATCCTAACCAAACGTATAATAAAGGTAACAGTAACACTAACAATGTCAATTAACAATATTTTAACCAAACATATTTAACTAAAATGTGTCCCACGCTGGGCCTAATGGATGTACTCCCGGTCGTTGGGGATTGGGGGGAGAAGGTGGTTGTCTGCATGAACAAGTACAATTACAGGATGTTTTACATGGACACTTATAAGACCAACACATACATATCACAAGGGAAAATATTCTAGTTGTTGCTGTCCATTGTGGAGCTGAAGATGGTCTGGCTCGCTGTAGCTAGGGTCTGCCTTTGCAGCAGGAAAATGGATTTCCATGCCCCCAGCCCAGAGTGCATGTGTGGTTTAGGCCTTGGTACCTCCACCTCGCCTTCATGGGCCCAGTAATGACCTTTTAAAGCCCAGGCCCCATTAGCAAAGGGACCTTGCCCTGGTTTGGTGTCTGTTGTTTGTTCATAATACTGGCAACAGAATGACTTAAACCCACAAATTCGTTTTCCTCCCATTCTTGGTTAACACTTAGGAAGCCGGAGCTTCCCACAGAACCAAGGGAGAGGGGAACAGTTACACAAAGCAATTTTTGTAATGATAGACGATACATCCTAGAAATATTAATAAGACAATGAACATCAACACTGTACAAAAATTTAAATCTACATAAGGATCGCCCGTCGTGACTCAGGATATCTTTCTCCAGGGGTTTTACCTGCAAGAAAAAGGAAAGAAAAGCTTCTCGGTTCATTTTGAGAACTAGAAGTGGGTTATAATTAGAAAGATGGGATAATTTTTGTGCTCCTTTCCATGAGCATCTTTGGCTTTCCAGGTACACTTGTTTATTTGGGTATCCAATACCAATGGTACTGCTCCCACCGTGGGGAGTTCGACTAAGACAGGTTGTCCTGGAAAATAAGATGGATTTCTGGGGTGGTCAGGGCCATGTGGAGCTGGCTTGATGCTCGCAATGCCACTGAATTCCCAGAAACTTCACTGTCTCAGACAGTCCTTGGATTTTTGCAGAGTTAATTTCCCAACCCTTCTGTTTCATATGATCTACTACTAATTCAAGAACTTGTTGTATTTCCACCTCATCATTTCCTTGACTCAAAATATCATCTATATAGTGGCTTAATTGTGTGTGAGGAGGCAACTGTATTTCATCTAAGCGTTCAGCTACAATTCTATAACAGATAGTGGGGCTATGCAACCATCCTTGTGAAAGCAAATGCTTTTCTGCAATTGGGATAGTAAAAAATGCACTAGTTAAATCTATTACAGCGTACCAAGTTCCTGGATGTTTCTGAACTTCTATTAAAGTGACAGTGTCTGGCACAGCTGCTGCAAGAGGTGCAGTATGTTTGTTTACTTCTCTAAAATCCACTGTCATTCTCTAGGATCCATCACTTTTCTTGACAGGCCACATCGGACTGCCACCTCAAAACTTCTACATCTAATAAATTTCTAATTGCCTGTGATATCTTTCATGTCCTCCCAGAATTCTATATTGCCTCATCGTAACTAACTTAGTTGCAGCCAGGATCTGCTCAGGAGGCATTTTTTTTTTACTTTGCTGACCGTAACAGGTCTGGTACTAATACAGGGTTTAACTCCAAATTGATACTGACTATCAGAAAGATTTAAAGTTAGTCTTTTTAGAATGTCTATATTAATTTAATATTCAGGAATGGGGACAATCATGACTGAATATAATAATTTTGGGAGGTTTCCTGTTTTCATTTCCATTTGTGTTTGTACAGTTTTAATTTATTTTCCTCCCAAACCTGTAATAATTACAGGTTGTCTTTTAGATTTCCTGGGATTCCCATATATTAAGGAGGCCTCTGCTCCAGTCTCAATTAGGGCATTTACAGTTTGTGGGGACTGGTTGTTCTAAATAAAAACAAACAAATAACAACAACAGAAGAAAAAAAAAAAAAAAACAACCCAAAAAACTTTAAGCTCTACATGGGGTCATCAGTCCTTCTGTACCCACTGCCCTGGAACTTGGCCATTAATTCATATGTGCTGATTATAATATTGATTCACCTCACTTGCGTCCTGCAAAGGGTACAAGTCAGAAAACGCTGCCCAATCCTGTTTCACCCCCGGAACCGGTGATCTCTTCACGGGGGGCCCTCCGTGGGCAGATGGAGGGTCCTGATGAGGTTCGAGAAGGGGTGCCGTAGGCTGAGGTGTCCCTGGATTCTTAGTTTTAGCACTCTGCACTCTCTTGCTAGGTTTATTCAGCCCTCTCTGTGTATATATTTGCCACAGCTCGTTAGTTGGAACACCATAAATTTTTTCATGAGACATGCTGTCTTTTAACAAAGCCGTAAACATTTCCTTATGAGAAATCCTGTTTTCACTGCTCTTGGGGCTGCCTCGAATGTCCCGATTCCCTGCACTCCCTCGGGGGCCCCATTCTCCGAGGTCACGTAACTGTTGCACTTTTTCTATTACTTCATTGAGGGGATCCCCCATTTCGTTAATGAAGAGGGGCATAATTACATTTTTATATGCCAGTGGAACGGTTTTAATCACTCTGTTTCTCATAGTGACCGACAAAAGATGCCACATCATAAAGTCAGCGTCTCCTACAAAAATAGCTGCTTTCATCCCTTCCTCTTTCATTCGCTGTATACAATCTCGCAAAGCACACCACTGACGGTCAGATGCTGGCCAATCATTCTCTGTAGGATATTTGGTATTACATCCCAGAGCAGCCAGTGCTAACAAATTAATATCCTCAGTGTTGTTTCGAAATGTATCCTGCACAAAAGAATCTGAACTTAAAATCAAAAACCTTTTAGAATCTCCTGCGTCTAGGGTTACCCCTGCCACTCCCTGATCCTGCAAACATACCGTCCAAGAGAGCAAGGATTCCCCCGGTCTCTGCTTAAATCTTTCAATTATATCATTTACTTCATACTGTGTATAATCCTCTATCATATCCTTCCTCACAGCTTGCCCACTATTAGGATCTCTACCAGGATCCCACTGCACACCCGCTTCTGCAATCACCGCATGAACTTTCTTACACTTTCTCCTTTTCCTAAACTTATATTGTGCTACTCGCACCGCAGCTTTCTCCATCCCTGTCTGATAAGTACCCAGCTTATCAGCAAACTTCTTCTGGCATTGCAACATCACTATTTGACTCTGCAAATCACACATCTGTCGCTCCATCTGGGAGCGCTCTAACAACAGCCTCTCCTTACTCTGGTGTTGTTTTCTAAATGCAGTTAATGAAATCCACCCTCGTTTACTTGAATTTGTAGTTTCTTTTCCTTTTTCAATAGGAACCTTTTCATACAATTTAAAACATCCAATAGTTACTTTAAATAATGGCATTTTTGTCGAATCCCACTTCTGACACCAATTTATGTTTTGCTGATCATGGATATCAATTAAACTCAGATACCAGAGTGAAAAGAGCAGGTGTATTTTACTAGAAATAACTAAATAATGTAACAGAATAATACAGAAAACATACAGTAAGAAAAGACAGAACAGTGCACTTAAATAGGAAAATACAGGGTAATGCATCAAATCATTACTACCTGAGAGAGAGAGTAATGATTAAGAAAGATCCATCACCACTTGCATACGTTACCATCATCCAGATCCGCAGTCGCTGGGGAGCCCCGGTTACAGCGAGGATTTGGAGAACCTTTCCCTGCAAGTGGGAAATCCTACGTGGTGCGTCCACCCGTAGGTGAGGCTTCCAAAGTCGCTGTGAGCGGGTCCATTCTTATATACCTAAAAATCAGTAAGCCAGAATAGCTGGCACCTTTGTTTTAAGCGGAAATATCTGGTTTTCATCTCACATTAGGTTCCCCCCAGAGCCTGGCCAGGGCTTAAGGGAGAAGCTAAGGGAGTTTCCCTGCTTATCTAGTTAATTTATGAGCAAGGTCACAAGGCCAGACAACTGTTTCTGTGGCCTTGTTATCTTGCTCACACATAAAGAAATATAAGGATACATTCAGGATAGACATGTTTTATGATGTTTAAGCTACATCTTCTATGCATACTTCACTAATGACTACACACGGAGTTAGCAGTTTCAGTTCAGGGCCTGTTGCTCAGGCTTCAGTATTCCCACCTTTTACATCAGAATAGTTGGTTTGCTATAACTTAGTATAATTCCTATTAGCACAATGGTTATCAGTTATAAAATGTACAGGATTCATCTATAGGTCAACTCTGGCTTGGGCTTATTGTCCAAGCCTTAGCACTTCACACTGTTACGGTAAACCACAAGATTAGATTGAATGATTTTTAACAATATTTAATCATCAAACGGTTATCAGAGTGATTTAACAAAATTTGTTATAATCATCACTACGAAGTTTCCTAAATCGAATGTGCAAACACAAACACACACACACAGATACAGAATTTAACCTATGATAGTAAATTATTGGTACCAAAGATCTTTGAAACTTTGGAGAAATCTGATTGTAGTGAATTACTCACTATTCTCCATCGTCAGCATTTGTCAGCAGACGATCTTTGAACCCTTTATCTTCACTGGCATCTATCAGCAGATGATCTTGGAAATCTTCCTTTGAAATCCTCAAGAAATCTATTATTTGAAATCCTCGTGATACCTACCCTGAGAGGCATCCCAACTCAGAGATACTGGGTCACAGCCTGCTGTGATCCCGGAGAGCTCAAAGGGTCTTACTCAGGATTGCTATTTATAGGATCACAAGATGATTGACTTTGGTCAGTATTTTTTTTTCATTTTGGCCATATTGTTGTTTAAACCCGGCTGGCAGCCAAACACCACACAGCCGCTCACTCACCTTCTCTGCACAGGGGATGGTGGAGGCAACTGGAGGGGTAAAGGTAAGGAGACTTGTAGGTTGAGATAAAACCAATCTAATAATTTAAATGAGATTAAAATACTTATAATAATCATAGCAATAATAGAATATACAAACAAGTGATGCACAGTGTGACTGCTCACCACCCACCGACCGATGCTCAGCCCTTCCTGGTTAGCGATCTCAGAGGAGAGAAAATCCAGGAGCTGCAACCGTGGAAGAGAGGGAGAGAAAACTTCCTGGCCAGACCTCCTCTATACACCGAGCATGACGTCGTATGATACAGAATATTTCAGTGGCCAATTTGGGTCCATCGCTCTTGCTGTGCTCCCTCCCAGCTTCTTGTGCACCTGCACACGGGCAGGACATGGGAAGTGGGAAAGTCCTTGATTCCTTAGCAGCAACTGAAAGCATCGCTGCATTATCAACTTTATTCTCATACCAAATCCCATACTGGATCTGAAACACAGCCCTGTTCTAGCTGCTGAGAAGAAAAATTAGCTCTATCCCAGCTGAAACTGGACAGTATCCACCCCTTATTCCATAACATTTACATTATGCTCAGGTTCCATGTTTGCCATTACATTCTAATTAATCATATCTCTTTTCCTTTTTTTTTAATGTACACACATAGATATCATTCCCTTAGGCTAGTGTCGGGGAAAGCAGCTGGTTTGCCGATAACCTGGTTGAAGAAGAGTTTGACCTTGACAAGATTCCGCTGTGCCCTTCAGATAAGGAAGCTATGCTTAAAGCAGAAAACTTTCAAGGAGCTGCTGACTACATAGCAGGATGAAGCAAACAGGGAGGAAACTGATCAAGGTTATCCAGTGAGAATGTTAAAAACAACTTTTTGAACAGTTACACTATAACACTCTGGCACCTGAAACATATAAAAATGCATGCTTTTAGTAATAAAAATACTAGGCGTTTCTTCACCCATGTGAGTCCGTGTGTGTTGCTCTGTCTGTCTATAAAGCGACACTGTTAGCCAGAGAAAAAGAGCCCACCTTCCTGCACTGTTAGCCAGGGATAAAAGGCCCAAATTTCTGCACTGGTAGGCAGGGATAAAGAGCCCACCTTCCTGCGATGGTATCAAGGGATAAAGAGCTCACCTTCCTGCGCTGTTAGCAAAGGATCAGTAGCCCACCTTGATGGGATGGTAGCCAGGGATTAAGAGTCCAACTTGCTGCACAGTTAGGAACGGATTAAGAACCGAACTTGCTGCGCTATTAGCCAGGGATAAAGAATCCACCTTCCTGCACTGGTAACCAGGTATACAGAGCCCACCTTCCTGTGCTGTTAGTAAGGGATTAAGAGCCCAGCTTCCTGCGCTGGTAGCCAGGGATTAAGAGCCCACCTTCCTGCGCTGGTAGCCAGGGATAAAGAGCCCACCTTCCTGCGCTGGTAGCCACGGATAAAGAGATGATCTTCCTGCACTGTTATCCTGAGATTAATAGTCCAACTTGCTACACTGTTTGCCACGGATAAAGAGCCTAACTTGCTGCACTCTTAGCCATGGATAAATAGACCACCATCCTGCGCTGTTAGCCAGGGACAAAGAGCCCACCTTCTTGCGCAGTTAACCAGGGACAAAGAGCCTACATTGCTGTGCTGCTAGCCAGAGCTAAATATCCTAACCTACTGTGCTGTTAACATGGGATGTCCCAATTCACTCACCCCTGGCAAATCAAAGCTGTATCCTAATGACAGAAAGCAGAGCTGAGCTGAGAGATGGGACCACTGTGAAAGCCACTGCCTGACGTCCAGGACAGAAGAGCAGAGGTCTCCAGTCTCCATCACAAGGGGCCACTCCCAAAGTGACTCCTAACTTCTGGTCAGTACAGCCATAACTTACAGAGCGGTGACATCTTTGAGAAAGGGTCCGAAACCTCCACTGCGAACAGCAGACGAGCCCCAGATGTCTTCAGCACAGGGTTGGCTGGATTAGTCACAGCCAGGGAATCAGCTAAATGCAGTTTAACTCAGTTGCCTGCTTAATCCAGAGCACTTTTAAATCCCCATACACTGATCCAAGTTGCCAGAGGTATTTTAACCCCTGAGACCCCAAGATGTTAAACATTGGTTAAGAAAGCAATTTTAAACACACAAATCGAATATCCTTCAGTGTTTCAGTAACTGTGAATGAACTGCTCATCCATCCTGGCTACCAGCTCTTGCTACAAGGAGGATTCATTCGGCTCCATCTTGCTTAAAATACTGAGCTGAATCAGCAGATCCTGTCCTGGAGGAACAGGTAACCCTGCCCTGAACCTCTGTGCATCACGCAGCCCCAATCTGCTGCTGCAGATTAAGGGCCAGAAGCAAAACACAAACAGGACAAAGAATAAACTGACAAACTGCTGGATTTGGAGGCCTGGTAGCCCCCTCCCAAAAGACATGTCCAAAGACACCTGGGCTAAAGGATTGTTCCTTCAAGTACAAGAGGTAATACAGTAAACCCTCTTGTTTTCTCCTGGATTTGGTCACCAGAGAGCTGCCCACCAGCCCCTGGACAGAAGAGCACACATCCTAATTAAGGGCAACATGTAAAAGCCCAAAACAACAAAAGTAGAGATTCATTGGTGGCATTTGGCAAGTGACAAAGATACAGAAGCTTTTGGTAACAGTTCTTTGAAGGGAAAGCCAGAGTTGATAGGCATCACCGCTGGAAGGCTCTTACAGAGGAGAGTGTTAAATAGCGTCAACTGGCAGGTTTAAGCATTGTCTGGGAAATATCAAACACTGTCAAGATACCACAAAGCTCTCTGCAGCCAAGCCCCAGCGAGGGACTCCTGTGGGCTCATCTCTGAGAACACAGACTGATGGGCCACCAGACCTGCCGACAGAAAACACCTTATTAGCAGCTGGTGCAGAGAGTACAGCGCCCTCAAAACAACCAAACCAGCCAGGTCAGCCCACCCAGACACCCAGCATCTCCCCGCAGTACCTGCAGCCACAGCCGCAGCCCAGCCCTGCTGTCAGGAGTCCTCTCGGACTGGTCAGGTCAGCGCTCCCAGCCTTCCAAACCCCGCCCTTCTGGGAGCTGCACTCAGCCAGTCCAGGGAAAAAAGATGAAGACACCCCTTAACTCTATTTGGAGACTTCCAGGAATTCTCCCACCTCAAGGAAAAGGAAATGGAACGAAAATTCTCATTCAGTTTTTCCAAAGTAAAAGAAAACACAACCACTGCAGCAGCGAGACAGCTGTCACAGGAGTACAGATCTTCAAAGCTCTGAAATAAATAGTTTTGCCTCTGGCTTCCAGCTGCATGGGATTGCTTTATAGCACCTTACACAAAACCCACAATAAAATACCTCCTACAGGTTATCAAAGCAACAGCATTAAGGTTGTCCACGGGATTAGGCACTGGCTTCTAAACCCCCCATTCTTTGGTACCTTCAGCAAACGGCCAGCTCTGATTCAGCCCTCGGTTGGTTTTCTGAAAGGGTGACAAAAGCAGCTTCAGCAAGATCAGAGTCAGACCACAAAATCTGCCTTCCTTTAGAGATCAGGCCCTGCTGTCTCTGAGCAGCTCAGATCCCCCTACAGCCGCTGGGCCTGCAGGAACTGAACAACTCGGGTCTGACCAGGGGACGAGGCAAAGCCTGGGGAAGAAGGCCAGCTGTGAAACAGTTTGACAGAGAAGAGGGGAGAGAGAAAATGTGGGGGAACCAACCTTCCGAAGGAGATTAAAAGAATCAGGGCTTCATTGCTGCTGAAACATTTTGACTCCCCAACCCTACACTCTGGTTCTGCAATAATTCCCCACACAGTCAAACTACAGTTTCAGGCACATCCCATCGCCTGCCCAGGATGGAATCCCCAAAGTGCGACTGTTCCCAATTCCATTTTTCCCGTAGGAAACAATGGGATAGAGAGGAATGTGTGCAGGCGCCTCAGCAATGCACACAGCCGAACCACACAGGAACAGCTGGTGTGATGTGGAAGATGGTGAGACAGAAGCGAGACCTCTGGGGTTGTCAGCTGCCAGTTCAACACCTGGTAATGACAGAAGTAATAGAGGAGATTCTAACTGCTTTTAGTATTCCAAGAAACAACTGCTACTTGCCTGAGCTTTAGAGTGGAAAATCCCTTTATAACATGAAATTAAACTTCATGATGTCCTGGTGACCCTGTGTGACCCATCTTCAAACAAATCACCATGCTGAAACCTCTCAGCTGCTTCTCCTGTGACATTGAACACCTGACAACTCTTTCTCTGCCAGTGGTCCTGCTGCCTCTCCTGCTCCATCACAATTTCATCACCCCCTTCAGATCCCTGCTGCTCAGCAAGGTCAGTGAAGGATGAAGGAAAACAGGACCATGACAACAGTAACCAGAGCAGGGTATTAAACAACTGACAGCAGAACTCTGAAACAGAAGGGACAGACAGCAAGGCATTACTGTGCACAAGCTTTCACAGTGCAGATGCAGTATAGACAGGGTAAGAATCTGCTCCCCAGCTCTGGAAAACCCAATCCCCTCAGCAGCAGCACTACTGACACCTGCAAGCTTCCTTCCTTAAGTTCTAAGGGCAGAGGAGCATCACCTGGATCCAGATGCAGCCCACCTCTGACTACTGCCATTCTGAGGTGTTGCATTTTTCATATCGATCAGCAAGAACTTAGAAAGCAAGATTTCAGTTAACTGTCCTAAAACCTAAATCCCCAACAGGACTTGCCTCAAAAGGTCGATCAGAGACGAGCCGGCTCCATCTGCTGCATGGCCTCCCCTGACCACCACACACAAAGCTCAAGACCTCCCCAGCCTGTCCCAGCCAGCGCCCCAGAAAGGTGCTGTCAGACCTCTCCGCTCCCCTGACAGCCCCCCGGCCAGCTCCCCGGCACAGGGCACACGCCAGCTGCTGGCCGCCAGCCAGCCTTAGGGACAGGGAGTCACTCCAGGAAAACTCACATTTTCCCCAAAGACCAGGTTCTGCTCCGAGCCCGAGCTACCGCCGCGAGCCCACAGCACCCTGCCTCTCCGCAGCACCCGAGGGGTGCAAACCCCGACCTGGAGCAGACACCAGCCCTGTCCCACCTGCTTCGCACGGCATCCCTGCAGCCACAGGCACCTCCTGAAAGGGGGGAACCTGCGAGAGCAGTTTTTAAATGTGTTTCCACGAAGACCAGGCAATTACAGAAAACAGATTTCACAGGGAGAAAACCAGAGAAAAGGAGGAGGAGGAAACTGGTCTGCCTGGCTACATGAAATCGGGGTGAGAACAAGCAGAGATGCAGGGCACAGCAGAACTGAACAGGAGCTTGAAAGCGACAGGAAGAAAAAACAGGCAAGATGAACTACACAGGTGTTCTGGACAGGAGCCTGGTTTTGTTTAAATCCTGATTAGTTCTTCCTTATCAATTATTCTGATGATTAATTCTATTTCCACATGGGCATTTTGTCAACATTTAAGAAGATGCACAGGAGAGCCCAGGAGGAGCCCCAACACTCACCTAGGAACGAGGTGACGATCTGCAGACTGACAGCACATCAGGCGGGACAAGCTTGCAAAGAAACACGGTGGCAACCAGTTACATCACGTTTACAGCAATCCACAGCTACATGCAGTGAAAAGCGACTATTTTATGCAGAGCTGGTGCAGAGCAGAGAGCTGGAGATGAAGGAGCGGCTGACAGGGGAGGCTGAAGCAGTGCCACCCAAGGCAGGAGCTCTGCCGGCTGTTTGCAGCCTGAGAGCAAGTGGTGCTGCCGGATTTCGCAACCAGAAGCACTCCCAGGATCCCAGCACACAGAAACTTGTCCTTTAATTACTTTTCGATTACTTCTTGTACCTTCATTGTGTGAGACTTCTGCTCTGCCTGCAGATGTCAAGAGATTCTTTTCTGAAAGCAGAGCAGGGTCGTTCCAACTTGAAACAAAACAGGATTTGTCTTTTGGGAAAGGTGCTGTGTAGAAACTGAAGTTTGTCCAGAAAGCCAGAGGAGCAGCGGGGCTCTGCAAAGGGGCTGGGCTCCAGCACACCCCCATGCTCACCCCCCCACATCGCTCCCAGCACCTCCGAGCTGGGAAAAACTGTCCCACAGCCAGAAGGCAAGAGCCTGCCTGGGCCAGCTCTCGCCCTCGGGCTTAATGCCGGTTTCTGATCAGCACCTCTTGGCTCTGGTGACTGGCACCCTCTGAAGCACCACTCTGAGGTGTTCATCAGATTGAACCCACCCAACCCAAATCACCACAGACAGCAGAAAATATTAAATGTGTCACTTCTTTCACACTTGAAGTAAAAATAAAGAGCTAAAATTCACTTTCCCTGGGGTAACCTGACAGACAAACCCCGCAGACACAACAGACCCTTACAGACAGCAAAGACCCAACAAGTTCAAGGTAAAAGGACAAGCACAGTCACACATCAGAACATCTGAACAGCCCGAACTGTGACAACAAACCTTTTTTTTAAAAAAAAAATCAGAACCATGAAAAAGTTTGTGTTTTTAGAACAAAGCTTCCCCTTCCCCGGCGATCCCACCACCCCTCCAGGGAAATCGGCCCCAGCCCCTGCACTCACCCACTGCTAGGCCGGAGCCACCACCACTGGTGCTGGTGCTGGTGCTGGTGCTGGTGCTGCTGGTGCTGGTGCTGCTGGTGCTGGTGCTGGTGCCACCTTTGCAGGAAGACTATTCATTCAGCCATCCAGAACAAAGCGAGTGTTTTAAAAGGAGGAATTCCCACTTGCTGGGTGAACCAAACTCTCTTCCTGGAACATCCCTCAGTGCAGACCACAGAGAGCTGGAGGACCTCCTGCCTAGGCCGCCTCACTGCAGACCATAGGCCCTCGCAGACTGTCAGCAGGAAGTAGGCCCTGTGGGGGCCAGGGGACCCCCGGGGGGGCTCCAGCACGTTGTCCCCCCCCAGCACCTGCCCACACTCCTGCCTGTGCCGTGAGGGGGGATTGGGGACCCGGGGGGATTCTTGGGGGGGTGTTATTGGGGTTCTGTGGGAGTTGTGGGAGTTATTGGTGTCCTGAGGGGGTTATTTGGGTCCTAGAGGGAGTGTAATGGAGTCGGGGGGTGGGGGGTGTCCTGGAGGGGTTTGGGAGGGTTATTGGGGTCCTCGGGGGGGGTCTTGAGGGAGATATTGGTGTCTGAGGTGGGGGGATTGGGGACATCCTGGAGGGGGTTCTGGGGGAGGTACTGGGGTCCTGGGGGTGTTTTGAGGGAGGTATTGGTGGAGGGTCTTGGTGCTTGGGGGGTGTTATTGGGGTCATGGGGGAGTTCAGGGGGTTATTAGTGTCTGGGGGTGGGAAGGGGGGGGGGGAGTGTCTAATGATCGTCTCCTGGGGGTGGTTTCTGGGGGAGATATTGGGGTCCTGGGGGACAGTAATGGGGTGCAAGAAGGGTCCAGTGGGGGCTGCTGGGGTACTAGGAGGGATCTTGTGGGGGATAAACACCCCCATAACATTTCAAAACACCTCTTATATCCCCCATATCCCCCCAAAACACCCCATATCCCACCAAATCACCCCCAAACCACCCCTTATCTCCCCAAATCACCCCAAAACACCCCATATCCCCTAAATCAACCCCAAAACCTCCCCATAACCCCCCAAACCCCCATATCTCACCAAATCCACCCAGATCACCTCAAAAGTTTCCCATAGCACCCCAAAACTCCCCATATCCTTCCAAAATAACCCTTATATCCCCCAAACACCCCCATATCCCCCAGGTCTCCCCCACATATCCTTCCAAACTACCCATATGCCCCCAAATCACCCCCATATACCCCCAACCCCACCATATACCCCCATATCACCACAACCCCCCCATATATCCCCAAATCACTCCTAAAATTCCCCATACACCCCCATATCCCCCAAAAGCCCCATAAATCCCAAATGACCCCCATATCCCCTCAACCACCCCATAACACCCCCAAACTTACTATACCCGCTAAACCTCCTCTATATCCCCAAATCAACCCACAACCCACCCATATCCCCTAAATCACCCCCCAAACCTACCCATATGCCCCCAAACCCCCCATATCTCACCAAATCCCCCCTAAATGCCCCGTATCTCCCCAAATACACCCAAATCACCTCAAAACCTTCCCATATCACCCCAAACCGTCCCATATCCTTCCAAAATACCACTTCTATCCCCCATACACCCCCAAACACCCCCATATCACCCTCAAATCACCACCCGATATCCCCCCAAACGACCCCATATCCCACCAAATCACCCCCAAACCACCCCATATCCCCCCAAATCACCCCAAAACACCCCATATCCCCTAAATCAACCCCAAAACCTCCCCATAACCCCCCAAACCCCCATATCTCACCAAATCCACCCAGATCACCTCAAAACTTTCCCATAGCACCCCAAAACCCCCCATATCCTTCCAAAATAACCCTTATATCCCCCATATACCCCAAACACCCCCATATCCCCCAAGTTTCCCCCACATATCCCATCCAAACCCCCCATATACCACCAAATCACCCCAAAATTCCCCATATGCCCCCAAATCACCCCCAGATACCCCCAACCCCACCATATACCCCCATATCACCGCAAACCCCTCATATATCCCCAAATCACCCCCAAAATTCCCCATACACCCTCATAGTCCCCCATATCCCCCAAAACCCCCATAAACCCCAAATCACCCCCATATCCCCTCAACCACCCCCATAACACCCCCAAACTTACTATACCCACTAAACCTCCTCTATATCTCCAAATCAACACACAACCCCCCCATATCCCCTAAATCACCCCCCAAACCTACCTATATGCCCCCAAACCCCCCCATATCTCACCAAATCCCCCCTAAATCCCCCATATCTCCCCAAATACACCCAAATCACCTCAAAACCTTCCCATATCACCCCAAACCCCACCATATCCTTCCAAAATACCACTTCTATCCCCCATGTACCCCCAAACACCCATATATCCCCCCAAACCACTGCCCCATATCCCCCAAAACTCCCCAAACACCCAAATAGCTCTAAAACACCCCCATAGCCCCCATATGACCCCAAAGCCACCCATATCCCAACAAATCACCCCCAAATTCCCGATATCCCCTAAATCACCCCCAAAACATCCCCATATGCCCCCAAAATCCCCCATATCTACCCAACCCCCCGAAACCCTCCATATCTCCCCATATCCCCACAAATCATCTCAAAACCTGCCCATTACACCCCTAACCCCCCATATCCTTCTAAAGTCCCCCTTATATCCCCCATATCTTCCCAACCCCCCACATATCTCAGCAAATCACCCCCCCTAAACCCCATATCCCCCCAAATCAACCCCACATCCCCCAAAACCCCCATAACTCCCCAATTAAACCTAAAACACCCCCATACTCCCCCATATCCCCCATATGACCCCAAAACCACCCGTATCTCAACAAATCACCCCAAAATTCCCCATATCCCCTAAATCACCCCCAAAACCTTCTCATACTCCCCAACCCCCCCAAATCCCCCCTAAATCCCCCATATCTCCCCAAATACCCCCAAATCTCCTCAAAACCTGCCCATATCCCCCCAAACCCCCATATATACCCCAAATCACCCCGCCATCCCCTCAAACCACCATACCCCCCAAATCACTCCCCAAACCCTCATATCCCCTCAAAACACCATATCCCCCCAAACCACCCCAAAAACCCCCATATACCCTAAATCACCCCCAAAACCTCCCCATATGCCCCCAAGCCCCCCATATCATCCCAAATCAGCCCATGTACCCCAAATCACCCCAGAACTTCCCCAAACACCCCCGTGGCCAACCTCCACTCCAGTGACCCCCACACACACCAGGGTACCCCCCGGACACCTGGGTTCCCTCAGAGTGGGGCTGGGGACTCCCCAGGTGCCTGGTTCCTCCCAAGACACCCCTCTCTGTCACTCTGTGTGTGTGTGTGTGTGTCCCAGGCACCATTATATTATTATTATAATTATTATAATATTACTGTATTATTATATTGGATGAGAAAAGGGGCTTCTGTGTTCATGGAGGTGCTGGGAATGCCGCAGCACGTCCTGGAAACATGAAGGAACGAAGGTCATTGGAACTAGGCGTCAGCATGGAGTCAGCAGGAGAAACCCTGCTGGCCCCACCTAATAACCTTCTGTGGTGAAATGACTGGCTGGGGAGACGAGAGGAGTGCGGTGGCCACTGTCCACCCAGACGTGAGGAAGGCTTTCCGCAGCGTCTGCCAGAATAGCCCCGTGGAGACGCTGAAGCAGCGTGGGCTGGCTGAGGAGAGGGGGAGGTGGGTAGAAAGTGGCTGACCAGCCAAGGCCAGAGGGTGGTGAGCAGCGGCACCAAGTGCAGCTGGAGCCCGGGAGCCAGCGGGGAAGCCCAAGGCAAGAGGCATTGCCAGCAGGTGGAGGGAGGAGGGGTCCTTCCCTCTGCTCCGTCCTGCGCTGGGCTCCCCAGGGCAAGAGAGGCGGGGCCATGCTAGAGAGGCGGGGCCATGCTGGAGAGAACGCCCAGCCTGTGGCCCCTCCCACTGTCCGTTGGGCTTGGGCTGTCAATCAGTTGGAGCCAACAGCCCCCAGCGCCGGCAGCACGGAGCTGTGCTGGCACAGAGCGGCACTGGGAGGAGGCAGGGTCTGGCCGAGCAGCGCTGACCAGGCTCCGGCAACCCGCTTCCCATCCTCGCTGTCACCGGCTGGGCCGCATCCTTGGTGCACAGCGAGGGTCCTCCTGTCCCGGGCAGGATGGGCCAGGCCAACGGCTGCTGTGGCTCCAGGTGGGCTCCCCCCGTGGCTTGGGGACAGGGGGGCATGGCCAGGCCCCGCAGCAGCGGCCTTTCTGATGCCTGCCGTGCTCTGCTCCGCAGGGACGCTCTCGCCGATGCAGAGCCGGTGCTGAGCGCAGACGTGCAGCTGACCCGGGGCTGCAAGAGGAGCGAGAGGCGCCTTCTCCTCCTCCAGGAGGAACTGGTGGTCACCAAGCTGCGGTAAGACCCTCCGACCCAGCTGCCCTTGCCCCATCCCTGGCCCCGGCTCAAGGGCTGGGACACCCTGGCCCCCGGCCCCAGGACCTGTGTGCTGGATGCACCAATGCCCATCCCAAGGGCAGGAGGGGAGCAGGGCTCTGCCCGGGGGGGCACCCCAAGGAGACCACCTCCAGCTCACTGCCTGCCTCTGCTCTCTGCAGAGGTGGCACCACCCTGCGCCCACAGCTCCGCCTGGCCCTGGACCAGCTGTGGGTGCTGAGTGACGGGAAGGAGGCGGCGTGGGAGGAAGAGGTGGAGGGTGTCGGCAGCCGCGAGGAGAGGAGCTCCCTCATCTTCCTCTGGCCCAGGGGCTCCTGCACTGCCACTTTCGGGTGAGTCGTGGTGCCACGTCCCACGGCCGGGCAGGAGAGGTTCCTGTGAAGGGCCTCTGCCCTCCGTGCAGAGCCTGGGCAGGGAGCGGGCAGCACGCCGGCAGGGAGGGATGGGGGGCATTTCTGCGTCCTGCATGCCCTGGTCACCTTTTGATCCCCAGAAGGGAAGGACCAAAGCAGGTGCTGTGGCAGGACAGAGGGAGCCAGGGCTTGGGCAGCAGCTCTGTCCCGCCCCATGGCGCTTCATCCTGCCCCTGTGTCCTTCCCCAGGGGGCAGGGCTGTGCAGGCATCCGCCTCTGCCCACGGGCTGGGGGGCAGCGGGGCCTGACGCTGTTTCTCCTCTTGCTGCAGCTCCCAGGCGCTGAAGGAGCTGTGGGTGCATACAATGCTGGGGTAAGCTCGGGGGTGCTGCAGGCACAGCCAGATGGGGGAACACAGCTCCCCAGCTGGGGAGAGGTGCCCCCGCGGCTGTGGGCAGCTCTCGGGGAGAGCTGCCTGATGAGAGAGAAGAGGCGGCTTGGGGCTCACCCAGCTCTGTCCCTTCCCGGTGCACAGGATACCCGACGCAGCCAAGAAGCCCCGAGTGACCCTTGTCCCGTCACTCAAGCTCCTGGAGAAGCTGAGCCGCCGCCATGCCGTGAGTGTCTGTCTGGCCTGGGCGCTGTCCCCAGCACTGCTCCTCCAGCCGAGCAGCACAGGCATCACTGCTCACCTTCTGCCGCTGCTTCTCTCTTGCCAGTGGAGGCCGTTCAGCACCAGGAGCCTGGAGAGGCTGGTGGAGCACCAGTCAGAGGTGAGAACGGCTGCCTTTCCCCTCTGGCTGTGCTGGGGTGCAGGGATGGGCGTGCAGTGGGGTGAGCTTGCGACGGAGGGTCCCCTGGTGCAATTCAGGGAGTGGGGAGGGTTGAGGAGCCACCAGGAATGCTGGCATATCCTTGCTGGTGGCACTGGGAGGAAACCTGCCACACGGGTCAGAGAGCCCAGGAGGGCAGAGGGTCCCCACTCCGCGGTGCTCAGGCTGCTGGTGCCGGGTTCTTGCAGGCTGATCTCAAGCAAGGGCCTCCAACGGTCCCGTCGAGCAGTGAAGGGGGACTTTGCCGCTCACCAGGTGAGTTTGGGAAAGAAAGGACCCTCCTGCAAGCAGCTGGGCTGTGCTCACTTGTCCCTTGAGTGTCCCCATGCAGGTTGGGCAGCCCAAGGGAGGACGTCAGCCAGAGAAGGAAGGACAGCGCTGGGCAGCGGCCGATGGACGTGGCTCTGCAGGGACACGCAGCCTCTGGTGCTGCCCACAGCCTGGAGGAGGACAGGGCTAGGACTGGGCCAGGCTGTCCCAGGCTCTCAGGAACCCCCGAGCCAGAGCTGTTGAGCTGGAGCCGTGGTTCCAGCTGCCGGCTCCCTGCCTGTCCTGCCACACCGCTCAGCACCATGCTGCAGGCAGGGCAGGGCAGGCTCCGGGAGCGCTGGCCTGGCGGCATCCACTGATGGGCTCTTGCTCTCTTTTCCTTTGCAGCAGGAGGGATCAGCAGCAGAAGCAGCAGCAGCAGCAGCAGCAGGAGGTGGAGGGGGCTGCCCTGGCCCTTTGCTCTGCGGCGGAGCCCGGCCCCTGTCCTGGCGCCAGGGCAGGCGGGCTCCGGCTGCAGCAGGGCGCTCTTTGGGCAGCCCCTGGCAGCCCTCTGCGCGGATGGCACACTGCCCCGGCCCATCCAGGTCAGCCAGCCTGTCCAGGGGGTCCCCAGCCCTCCCTCCGCAGGCTCCGGAGGGGCAGCGGGTGTCCCCAAGAGCTCCGAGGATGGGGCACTGGGCTCTTCACCCCCAGCACGGAGCCAGCTGTGGGGCAGTGCTCTGGCCACCGCCGCTGGAAGGTGGCTCCTCAGCAACGCAACTGTCCTCCTGCCTCTCCTGCAGGAGCTGCTGGCTGTGCTGAAGCAGGAAGGACCGTCGACCGAGGGGATATTCCGCAGAGCCGCCGGTGGGACAGAGCTTCGGGAGCTGCGGGAGGCCTTGGACTGCGGCACAGACGTCGACCTGGGAAGCCAGCCCGCGCTGCTGCTGGCCGCCATCCTGAAGGTGAGCGCTTCTGCCCTGTGGCTGGAGGAGCTCCTGGCTGGCCCTGAGTGTTCAAATGCTCACTTGGAGCCCTGGGCCTTGCAGGACTTCCTCCGGAGCATCCCCTGCAAGCTCCTTGTGACTGACCTCTATGAGGACTGGATGGCGGCGATGCAGAAGGCCAGCAGGGAGGAGAAGATCAGGGAGCTGAGAGCGTAAGTGTGGGCAGCAGCCTGCCTGTTGAGCAGGAGCACTGACCGCTGGCCCAGAGCACCTGGAAAGCTGCGCTGGCTCCCACCAGCCTCGGGCGAGTCTGGGGAACGCTGTGGGCAACATCTGCTTTATTAGCGCCGTGTTCCTGTTCCCCCAGGGTGGCCGAGAAGTTGCCTGCAGCCAACCTCCTCCTCCTGAAGCGGCTGCTGTCCCTGCTCCAGCACATCGGCCACCACGCAGCCACCAGCAGGATGGGCTGCAGCAACCTGGCTGTCTGCGTTGGGCCAAACCTGCTGAGCCCAGCCCACGCAGACCTGCTCCCACTGGAGGCCATGCTGGAGGTGACCCACAAGGTACACGTCCCCACCTGCCGGGGCAGCCTTCCCGGCCCACCAGCGCTTGGCTGCGCAGAGGGCTCTGCAGGCCTCCTCCCACCAGCAAATGCTGTCGGGGTGGCTGCCTGGAGGAGCAGCCCCACAGCCACAGGCTCTGGGCAGGAGCAGGGGGCAGGGGTGGGAAAGGCTGCTTGGTCCCTTGTCAGGTAGGGGGATTGAGACCCACGGTTTGATGTGTGCAGGTGAACGTGCTGGTGGAGTTTCTGGTGGAGAACTGCAGGGATCTCTTTGAGGAGGAAACGGGCAGCCTTTCCAGCCCAGCAGACAAGGAGCTGCCAGTCCCCCTGGAGAGATTCAGAGGTGAGAGGGGGGACTGAGGGTTGGCACCGGCTGGGGCTTGGGACACCAGAAACCTCCGTGTTGCTTCTGACAGGGCTGGGCATCGAGTGTTGTCCTCTCAGCCCCGCTTGTCCTGTGGCCTCTCTTGCCACTGCTCTCCAGACATGAACGTCTTCCTCTGCAGGATGAGCTGAAGCATGCAGATAGGGCATCAGAGGGCTGACAACAGAAGTGTAGGGCTTCGGGTGGGGGTTGCTTTAGCTCTGTTTGCTTCCAAGAAGTCACCATGTTGCACATGCTTTTGCTTTCTAGACCTGAGTTTGGAAGAGAAAAGTGTCCCTGCAGGCAAAGTGGACACCGAGCACCGAGCAGAAGCTTTGCCGCATGCACCCCCCTCTCTGCTCGGTGTCCTCACGGAAGATGGGGGAGATACGGCGGTGGAGTCTGAAGTGGGAGAGGTACGTCAGCTCCCCAAACACGGTGACAGCGTGTCTGGGGTAGGAGGGGAGTCGCTGCTGTGCCTCTGCCTGGCAGTAGAGCTGGTGTGGGTTTGGGTTATTCCTCCACCCCTTGGGATGATACATAGCAAGGGAAATTGGCAAGGTTGTGTCTCAAATGCACTCGGCAGGTGCTTAATCAAACCAAAGGCCCACAAAATGCCTACAAAGAGGCAGAGGGGAGCAGCTGTCAACTTCAGGGGGGTTTTGCTCAGGCCCTACTTCATCAGAGCTTCCTCAGGTCTATTTGGGGGTCAGCAGGGTGACTGTGTGAACTGTGGCTGATGCAAACCAGCCCAAGGCATCTCCTCTGGAGATCTCGGGTACCAATTTAGCAAAGAGTCGCTTACCACTCCAGGTCACCCCTTGCCACATGCCAACCGTGACATTTCTGGTTTAGGCACCGCCAGCTTTGCCTCTAGCCACCCCCGAGAGCATGGCAGACTCCCTGGGGCGCCCAGAACAACTGGCCAGGTTTCCAGAGGAAAGAAGGTAAAATGAGCTTGCTTTGGTTAAAATCAGAACTGACTCCAGTGGGTTGTGGCTTTCCCTGTCTAATCCCACTGTGGGATGGAAAGATTTGCAGGCTCTGCCCACGACGAGGAGAAGAAGAGGAGCCGGAAGAGAAGAGAAGCCTGGGGAGAAGAGAGCGAAAGCTGCGTGGAAAAGAAGAGGAGGAAGAGAGAAGGTGCTTCTGGCGACGGACCAGCGAAAAGACGCAGGAAGGCGCAGCAGGTCGGGCAGCCCAGGTGCGTGCCGGGCTCTCTGCCCAACTTTCACACCTCTCCACACTCCTCTGCGTCAGCCCAACACGCTGGCGAGGGACAGCGAGGGACGGTGCTGCGCGAGGTCTGGAAATAACTCCCTGGCAGGGCCCAGGGGCTCCCGGCCGAGCCCTGCGGCGTGGCACAGGGGCACTGCGCGTCTCTGCGCGCGCTCGGGGCTCGAAGGGCATTGCCCGGGGGACGAGGCGCCAGAGCCACCCCGTAGCCAGCGCCAACAACAGCTCTCTGCTCTGGGCCGTCAGCAATTCCTCACACACGGTGTTCCCCAGAGAGGGCAGCACAACCCTGCCTCTTCCTGCCGCCAGGGACTCACCAGAGCTTTCTGACTCTCTCCTTGCAGGTGCCGATTCATTGTCACCGCCTGATCCGCTGACTTTGGGGCCCCCAGTGTTGCTGTTTGCAATAAAAAGTTGTTTTCTCTCTTGTGACCGAGTCTGCCACAAGACATTCTGGAGTGGGGGCTGTTGTTCTGTGATGGATCCTGGGGGAGGAGTTTGGGCTGGTCCCTTGTCCCAGCACCCTTCCCAGTGGGCGTCAGGGCTGAGTCGAGGTGCTGTAGGACGGAAACCCAAGCCCAGAGTCACGCGGGAGGGTGGAGGTTGGACGGAGCAAGTGACAAGAACAGTGACAAGTTGGTATCACTCAGAATCTAAACGTAGCTGCCCCCAGCCCCCCTGACACCTGAGGATGAACTGGGACACAAGGGGGTTTATTTTCTGCCAAATTACCCTTTAATGTGACAGGTGTCAATGTTGGGGACACTCCAGGGTTGGAGACGTCACCACAGACACCCTGGGGACATCCTGGTCCCCTCCCAGTTGTGGGCCATCAAAGTGGGGTGCACCCCAGGGATGGGGATGTCCCCAAGAGCCAGCCTGGGGTCTCCTGTGTCCCTCAAAGTCATGGGGTGTCAACGTGGGGGACACCCCGAGGACGGGAGCATCACTAAGAGCCACCTTGGGGTCCCTCAAGGTCATGGGGCGTCAACGTGGGGGACACCTCATGGATGGGAATGTCCCCAAGAGCCCCCTTGGTGTCCTCATGTCCCCTCCCATGCCCAGGGTGACAATTTGGGGACCTCCAGGAGACCCTGAGTGGTGTGTGTGGGGTGTCCCCATGGCCCCTCCGCCGTGCCCCTGTGTCCCCCATCCTGGTCGATGCCGTGGATGTACAAGTGGAGGCTGTTGGTGACTTTCCTCGTCAACCTGGTGTGGTCCCCTTCCTAGGGGGTGGGGGGGACACACGGGTGAAAACAGGCTCCCCAATCTGAGGGAAGTGGTTGTGGGGGGCATTGGGAAGCCCCCCCTTCCCGGGTGTCCTCGAGAGTTTGGGGGTGCAGGGATAGGGGTGTGGCATCGGTGGGACCCCCCCAAAAATCCTGCAGGGGGTGGTGGGGACAGCAGGACACAGTGTGTGGGGTAACTGGGGGGTGTGGGGGGGTGACAGTGCTGGGACCCCCCAGAGCTCCTGCAGGGGACAGTAGGGATGTGGAGGAGGGGTTTGGGGGTCCCAACGGGGGAACTGGGGATGCACAAGGGGGTTGACATCCCTGGGACCTCCCCCAGACCCCTGCAGGAGACAGTAGGAATGGGGGGGTTGGTTCCAAATGGGAAACTGAGGGTCTCGGGAGAGTTAAGGGGGGTCCTCCCAATTTTGGGGGGTCCTGGGGAGGTTTTGGTGGTCCCAGAGGCGCTTAGGGGTCCCAGGTTGGGGGGACTCCCTGATTTTGGGGCACCTCAGGGGGTTTTGGGGGTCCTAGGGGGAGCTTGAGGGCGTCCCCACTATTTTGGGGGGCCTCAAGAGGTTTCTGGGGGTCCTCAGCAATTTTGGCGGGCTCAGGGGGGGGGAGGGTGTTGGTGGTTCCAAGGGGGCAAGACTGCTAGAGAAGAAAAAAGAAGCTCTCCTCTTCAGCACCAACCCCCCACCCCCCACCCCCCCACCCAAAATAAAAAGCACCCTCATTCACTGTTTCCCCCTAATCCTTCATTGTTCAAAGCTGTGTGGCAGCGACAGTATGATAAAGTGATAAAGAGCTCACTTTGGAGCTGGAGGAGGAGAAAACCCACAGAGGCCTCTCAGGTGTCATTTCAAGGACTGAGAAACCTTAAAACATGGAGAGAGAATCTACTTGCTGCATCCCGAGGTGAAGGGTGTCACTGCAGAGAAGCCTTAGTGAAAGAGACACCTGCTCCTCAGCAACTGCTGCCAAATTGTAACTCTCAGCCAACTGTAATCTCTGCCGTAGCTGAGCTAGTAACCTACATACGGAACTCCTCTCCCTGCTAATCCCCGGAATCACCCCATCCATCTGGGGAGCGGCAGTGCAGATCCTCCTGATTCCTCTTGAAACAAAGAGCTTCACTCCACAGTCAGTATAACTGTTCAGCAGGGATTCTTTATTCGCAGCGCTGGGCAGCACTGGGGATCGCTCCACCACAAGTGCCGCACTTACTAACAAAATTCTTGACTAACATACACCAAAACATACATATGCATCAGATTTCTTAGAAAAGGCAGTCTTATGCTAATGGGTTCTCAGAATCCATTTACATAGAATCACAGAATCACAGAATCATCTAGGTTGGAAAGGACCTTGAAGATCATCCAGTCCAACCGATAACCTAGCACTGACAGATCCCAACTACACCATATCCCTCAGCGCTATGTCAACCCACCTCTTGAACACCTCCAGGGATGGGGACGCCACCACCTCCCTGGGCAGCCCATTCCAACGCCTAACAACCTGTTCTGTAAAGAAATGCTTCCTGATATCCAGTCTAAACCTTCCCTAGTGCAGCTTGAGGCCATTCCCTCTTGTTCTATCGCTTGTTACTTGGTTAAAGAGACTCATCCCCAGCTCTCTGCACCCTCCTTTCAGGTAGCTGTAGAGGGCGATGAGGTCTCCCCTCAGCCTCCTCTTCTCCAGACTAAACAACCCCAGTTCCCTCAGCCGCTCCTCGTACGACCTGTGCTCCAGACCCTGCACCAGCTTTGTTGCCCTTCTCTGGACACGCTCGAGTCATTCAATGTCCTTTTTGCAGTGAGGGGCCCAATACTGAACAGAGTCATCGAGGTGTGGCCTCACCAGTGCCAAGTACAGGGGCAAGATCACTTCCCTGTCCCTGCTGGCCATGCTATTGCTGATACAAGCCAGGATGGCATTGGCCTTCTTGGCCACCTGGGCACACTGCTGGCTCATGTTCAGCCGGCTGTCAATCAACACCCCCAGGTCCCTCTCTGACTGGCAGCTCTCCAGCCACTCCTCCCCAAGCCTGTAGCGCTGCTGGGGGTTGTTGTGGCCCAAGTGCAGCACCTGGCATTTGGCCTTATTGAAACTCCTACAGTTGTCCTTAGCCCATCGCTCCAGCCTGTCCAGGTCTCTCTGCAGAGCCTCCCTACCCTCGAGCAGATCAACACTCCCACCCAACTTGGTGTCATCTGCAAACTTACTGAGGGTGCACTCGATCCCCTCGTCTAGATCATCAATAAAGATGTTAAACAGGAGTGGCCCCAAAACTGAGCCCTGGGGGACACCACTCGTGTCTGGCTGCCAACTGGATTTAACTCCGTTCACCACAACTCTTTGGGCCCGGCCATCCAGCCAGTTTTTTACCCAGCAAAGCGTGTGCCCATCCAAGCCTCGAGCAGCCAGTTTTGCCAGGAGAATGCTGTAGGAAACGGTGTCAAAGGCCTTTCTGAGGTCAAGGTAAACAGCACCCACAGCCTTTCCCTCATCCAATAAGCAGATCGCCCTGTCGTAGAAGGAGATCGGGTTTGTCAAGCAGGACCTGCCTTTCATAAACCCATGCTGACTGGGCCTGATCATCTGGTTGTCCCGCATGTGTTGTGTGATGGTACTCAGGATGAGCTGCATAGTCTGAGCGTGTGTAGTAAAAATAGAGTGAGGGTCTTCTCCCCCTCTTAGTGGTCCACATCGTCTTCCTCACACTGTCCACTAGTTGAGCTTCAGGTTTCCCGTGTCCATACATCGTCACGGAGTGACCTCATCTGTCCTTCGGCTCCTGTTTGTTCCAAGGAGGTTAGTTTAGATCAGCTTCCAGTCACTTAACACTGGTGTCTTCTTAGACACTTGTTTTTAGGTTCCTGTTATCAGGGATGTACCCAGGGAGTTTTTCAGGCTGTCCAAGGTCTGTCTTATCTCCACTAGGCAAGGAGTTAAAGGTTTCAAAACATCTTACAAGTGGGTAATGAGGGTAGTTAGGAAAACTGTATAAATGAAATTATATACATTGCAGTAAAATATGGGAAAAATAAAAGCTAGTAAAACACAAGTGATGCTTAACGTTAAAGCTGAATGTTCTACTTTACAGGTCCATGTACATTAGCAATTTCAAGTATACTTGTAGCAACTTCCCTTCACTCTAGACAGCCTTCTTCTCCGTTACAGACATGTAAAGCAGTTACCTGGAAAACGAACGCCTGCGCTCCTTTGGAGTCTTTTTAGATTCCATCCGTTCCTGAACCATCTGTAACTCATCAAGTCTGGACTTCTTCTTCTCCCTGTTAAAAGAAGTTTGACCTTTATTACAATTACAGCTTGACCTTTATCACAAAAAGACACCAAGAAACAAAACATGGCCAGTATGAGAAAATGTACTGCTTGCAGATGCAAAGGTGGACATGCTATTTAAGCAAAAACTTTCTTAGGGACAGTTTTAGGATGACATTCGTCTTGTTTTAGTTTTGCATGATTACCATCTGCACCCAGAAAGTCTATTGGAGAAAACACTCTGTCATTTTTGCTGATGTCAGATGCACTCGAGTGTAACTGCCGTCCGACAGGCCATCGAAACACAAACATGAAAAACAGCCCAACTTCATTGAGTCAAGCCCCCACTCTTCTTTAAGTCTCGTTGTTCTCTGTCAAACTCCTCCCTAGACAAGGGAGGCCAAAGGCATCCTGCTTGTGTCAGAAATCGCAGCAGGACCAGGGGAGCGACGGTCCCCCTGTCCTCGGCTCTGGTGAGGCCGCTCCTCGAATACCGTGTCCAGTTTTGGGCCCCTCACTACAAGACAGACACTGAGGGGCTGGAGCGCGTCCAGAGAAAAGCAACGAAGGTGGTGAAGGGTCTAGAGAACAAGTCCTGTGAGGAGTGGCTGAGGGAACTGGGGGTGTTTAGCCTGGAGAGAAGGAGGCTGCGGGGAGACCTCATCACTCTCTACAACTACCCGAAAGGACGTTGTAGCAAGGTGGGTGTTGGTCTCTTTTCTCAAGTAACAGGCGATAGGAGGAGAAGCAACAGCCTCAAGTTGCACCAGGGGAGGTTTAGATCAGCTATTGGGGAACATCTCTCCACTGAAAGGGTTGTCAGCTTTGGAACAGGCTGCCCAAGGAGGTGGTTGAGTCACCATCCGCGGGTAGATGTGGCGCTTAGGGACATGGTTTAGTGGTGGACTTGGCAGTGTTGGGTTAACGGTTGGACTCGATGATCTTAGAGGTTTTTTCCAACCTCAGTGATTCTATGACTCTCTAAGGGAGGTGATTGTGTCATTGGGATGGCATGTGAATGAGCCATTGGAACTGCTGCTGATCCTCAAGCTGGTGACGTGTCTGCAGGAGCTGGGGGATATTCTGAAGAAGGGAGAGTGCACCCAGCAGACGGAGGCTGCCCAGGTGGAAACTGAGGAGGAAACGGTTGTGGTGGTACCCCCGGGGGAAGAGGACATGCGCGGGGTGGTGGAGGATACAAGGGAGGTGGAGGCACAGGCACAGAGAGCGGTGTTGATGCTGGTAGTGTTGGGGCCTGAGTCCTCTGGGTACGTTCACTGTGCGGATGTCCTCGATTTGAGCTTCTAAAGAAACCCCAAAACACGAGTCACTGTTTGTTACACTCTGCCCTGATTTTAAAGTGGAAAGTGAATGGAGGAGGAGCGTGGTGGCGAGCACTTCTTGTTCTCAACTGAAGCATTTTTCTCCCCGCTTTTTGTTCATTTGAGACTACGCTCATTTCTTGGTCCTCAGACTTGCCTTCCACATCGTCACTCCCAGCAAATCCCTCAGTTTCCCCTTCTTATGGTCAGTTTGGCAACTGTGGCTGGAGGCTGCCCGTGCTAAAAGAGACACGTGCCAAGCGCTCCTCTGACACACCTTGACACCCTTAATACTTCACAGTTCTGGTCTTCAAAGTACTGCACAGACATTAACTCATCTTCTCTCAAACTTCTTTTAACATCTTCCGCACACGCTTCCTAGGTTGTTGCCTCATGGTGACATCTTTGGCCTGTTCTTGGCCCTGAATTTTTATTTTTTGCTTACTGAACTTGAGGTTTTAGACAATCTGTGGGATGGACCCTGGTTTTTGTTTTGACTTATTTTTAAGATTTTATACACACAGTGCACCCTTACAATCTCTCTATAACACACAGATACCAAAAGGAAGGACTAACCTGACGCTGCAATAAACCAAAAGAGACTCCTCTCTCTCCAACCGAGAGAAAGCAGCTTGGCTATTTGAGATGACTAAGTAGTAAAATAACAGCGTTGCCTTTTCCAGTAGTTTGCTCAATCAGTATTAGTTAAGTTGTTAAAAAAAGAATATTGGAGACTGATTTCTATTGGGAAATCAATTTCTTCAGCCCTATTCAGCCAGTAACCAAGAGGGTGCCTTTCCATCTGATCCTTTAATTATGTTTCATTTTTACACGTAATTATGATTTCCTCACAAAGACTTCATTCTTCAGAGTCCTCTTTTCAATCATGTACTGGAGTTTTATTTTAAATAATCTTCCTGAGAGCACAGATCCCCTTTGTGAAGGCCAATTCAAATTAAGCCATTTTAAAATTAATTACCACATGTATTCTCCACAACGATCTGTGCATACTTAATCCCTTATAAATCAGCTGTTGTGTCCGTTATGTGTTTAACATGGTTAACAAGGTTACAAGCAGCAATATATTGAATTTCTGTAGCATACTTACACTTCCCAGTCTGGTCTGCCACTCGCCGAGCGAATTTTGCCAGCTCTCATTGGATGACCTTTTGGCATGAGGAGAGAAAAAAAATCCCTTTCAGTTTACCTGAAGAGAATTTTTTAAGAGAAATTTGTAAGTTACGGTTACTTACCAGTTGTGGGTATGGATCGTCCTTGGTAGCCCAGAAGACTCAGCAATGCTGGCCGTGTCAGTGCAGGAACCTGATAGCCCTTGTGAATCAGTGCAAACAGTTGGAAAATAAGCTCTACTAAAATACGAGAATCACTGCATATGGTGGAAGAAAACCTACCTTCTCTTCCCACAAACCGCGGATTGACAGGGGGGAAGATTGGGGACGTCCTGTGGCAGCCACCAGCGCAGCAGGAGGGTTCAGAGCCACGAGTGTGGGTGGAGGTGCTGGTGGCTGCTGCTGCTGCTGCCTGTGCATATGGATCCTCTGTGCATAACCAGTTCCATTTTTGAAGTTGTTCACAGCCTAGAGCAGAAAAACATTTACAAAGAGGTAACATGAACCTTCAGTAGCTCTAGGAACAAAAGCCTCCACAGGGTAAAATGACTTGTGTATTCCCGTATATACTATCCATCCTAAAATAAACCAACATACGGACATATTCAGATTAGATGTAAGGAAGAAATTCTTCCCTGTGAGGGTGGTGAGGCCCTGGCACAGGTTGCCCAGAGAAGCTGTGGCTGCCCCCTCCCTGGAAGGGTTCAAGGCCAGGTTGGACGGGCCTTTGGGCAACCTGGGCTAGTGGAAGGTGTCCCTGCCCGGGGCAGGGGGGTGGGACTGGATGGGCTTTAAGTTCCCTTCCAAGCCAAACCCTTCTGTGATACATGAACGCATCCCATTAAACACTGGTGTTAATGACTGGTAACTCAGACTATCTGTATGTAAAGCACTCCAGCATTAACGCTGAATTTGAAACTAAGGCAATCCTGTTAAACACAAGTGTGACCTGAATTTGCCAGATTGTCTCTCAAGAGTTGTCAGCTTCTGTAACAACAGGGAATGTATTTGCAAAGTAAATTTAGCCTTATTCCATTTAGCCTTGTTTAAGGAGGTGTAAATTAATATTTTCTTCCCTTTCAGCTAATTGACTGACTAGACTTTTCTTACAAACAGTTTATCTAAAAGTCACTGCATTACCTGGCGTAGGCACTTGTTGGCAACTAAAGTATCGGGAGAAACACCTGCCTGATGACACGCTGGGCATGTATGTTCCTCACATTCCAGTAATACTGTTCTAATACCTGGGTATAATCAGAATCATCAAAATAGGTTTTAGCCAAACTAAGGACATTGTCTGGGTTCTAATCAATTATAAAGGCCAGTAGATGGTTAATGGGTGAATATGGTCCTGAACTGAGAGCATGAAGCTATAAATGTTCAGCAGTGCAAAAAATTTCTAGTATGCAGGAAACAGCTGCCCAGTTTTGTTATTTCACTGTTGTAACATTTGAAGATGCAGAGTAGGCCATGTCCTATGTTTTGACTAGTCAGTTCTCCACTGTCTAGCACAGTGAGAAGTCCCCAACCTCAAGTTTCATGAATAAGACACATCTCCAGAAACCATTAGTAGGTTCAAGTTCTGACGGTTTTAACCAACTCTCCCGTGGAGAAGAATGTGGATTAAATGCCTAACGAGCCATTTGCTGCAGACCACAGTAAGTCACCAGCGTTGGCTCTATAGTTTTGTATGAGAGAAAGGACTGTGCACAAGCTCAATGCATTTGATAACTAATACTGTAATCAGCTGCAGCATTACACACCCTTCTCGTACTCATCCTTCCGCATGGAAAGAGGATTTAACTAGATGCATAAAAAGGGAAAAAAGCCTTCTGCCTCTGTGTTTTCCTTTCTACAAGAAGAGTCCTTTCCTATTCGGGGTATACTGAAGTATTAAACAGAGCTGGTAACAAAGGAATGTTATGATCTTTCTGCTGTCAGAAGATCAGGTGTGGTGTTTTGAATTAACAAACATGGCAGTAACACTTACATTCGTCACAGTAACTGTTTCCACAGCAGGGAATAATAACTGCATCCGCTGTGATTTCTTTACAAATGCAACATAAGAGCTCCTCTGGAATAGGGTTGTCTGAGGAAAAGGAGGAAGAGGAAGGCTCCTCAGGTAAAAAGGGAGGCTTTTCCTTCTTTCCTCTGGCATAAGCTTCCCTGGAGGGGGGATGGGGAAGGAAAAAGAAAAAAAGTTAAAAACGGGTAAAGGAGAACTTTCCCAAGCTTTGGATTTTATCCAGTGAAGACAGTAGGTGGCATTCTCACTCCACATTAGCCTTCAAAAATACAGGCATTTAGTTTAAACTACTTTTCTATAGCCAGAGCACTAGAAAAGGAAGGGGGGAACAATTTTCCTGCTGCAGAGCTCTTCCATTCATTGGATCAACTAAGAAATTAGCTCAGACTAGAGAAATCATTTTCTGACAGCTAGAAACCAGGTGAAATGAATCCCACCCCTCCTTTGCCAGAGGGTAAATATAAATCGCAGGCTCAGGATAAAGTCAGTCTCTGCCTAATTATGTTTTATAAACGGAAGAAGTCTATGTTACAGCTTCTGCAAAAGGAGATCCATGACAGAAAAACAGAGGTGCTCCCAAGTGCATTTTAAAACAGCCACTCTTGTCAGCACACAGCAGGATTTTCTTAGCATACAGCAACAGGAAAACATCCCTCTGCTTCACACATGGGATCTGATAAATGTCAGAGGGGGAGAGAATCTCAGTCCAACAGCTATTTGTTAAATTCTGCAAGAAGCCTTAGCAAGATAAAACAGAAGCAAAAGGAGCTTGCAAAAAGAATGACGCCACTGTAAACACGACTGAAATATTTTGCAGAAATATGGATTCTTAGCATACCACAAGCTTAACCAGCGTTCAGGCGCGTGAACAGCAGCACTGTCCTACTTTAATATTAGAAATCATCACAGATTTTAAGGTTAAGATACAATGACAGTGCTTCTTCCCCCATAATTACAGATGCTGGCCAGCTTGGTGGCATTGCCACTCAGACACTGACACGTGGCTTCTCTCCTTCACTTTTTGGTCAGACCAGCTAATTCCATACTCACGCATTAATGATTGGTATTGCATATCTTCCAGTCTTTGTCAGCATAGCGTCCTTTGTATTGGGATCTTCCACCTCCACCATGAAACTCCTGGGAATTCCTGTGCTCTTTTTAAGTCTGGGAACAGACTGAAAATTACTGTCCTGTTAAGAAAAGCAATGCAGACATAGCTCATCTTAAGACCCACATTTAAAACGACATTTCAACCACTATTCTAAGCAGCAAAAGCCTTTAATCCTCTCCTTTTACCTAGCCTAAGGGTTGCTCGACTGAAATATTCTTTTTCCTAAATGAATATAGCCAGGATGCTCCAAAGGCTCGAGCGGTGTTCTGAACTCATTCGACATTCTTTGGCTCAACTTCAGGGTCCTTAAGGGTGAAATATCCCTCAGCTCACCATCCCCTCAGAGGAGAGGCACAAACCCCCTCTCCTCCAAAGTGCAGTTCAGAGGGAGAGCTTAATGCAGGGCTCTGGGTCGGCCACGGGGGAAACTGATATTCACCACCTACAGGTGAAGGTTGAATTCAGAGCTGATGCACGTACGTTCAGTGAGTAACGTTAAATGGCATGAATACTCAACCGGAGACTTGTGTAATTATAACACGCAAATATTCAATAGATGGGATCAAGAGAAACGTCATCTTTTTCTGCAAAATACTAAAAACTACAAACTGTCATTAAAAAGAGTTAAGACGAGAAAAATTTGCAGTAACATTGAAATATATAAAAATATACATTAAAGTTCATAGAGAAAGATCTATGGACATATATAATGACTATGACCTTGAAGAAAGAAAATTTCCCATTGAAAATTCCAGCCTTCCCTGGAATTTTGAAGGGCTTTGCACCACTGCCATAGAACCTCTGTATTTCAGCCCAAGAGACACAATTCCTAATAGGGGTATTGATGTAATTGCTGTGTAACTGCCAAGGTAAAGCAATTAAAAACCAAGTGACACCAGAAGCCCCCCACAATCTTACCCCATTTGTTGGGCAGTTCTTTATATAGTGCCCAGGTTTTCCACAGCAAAAGCAAGTATAGGATGGTGGAGGTGGACCCAAGGGTTTCTTCACATAACTAAAAGGTTTTTGGGTGAGGATCCCCATTACATGGTACTGGTCTGAGGGGTTCACCTGGCATGTTAAAACAATTGTGCTTAGCATCAGTTTAGGTTAGAAGAAAGTTTAAAGGCTTCTGAACTCAATTTTTACACACGCTAGGGTCCTATAGTGGTAAATTAAGATTGCTGTCTTCGGGTTCTGTCAGCAGTGCAGGATTTGGCCATTCCCTATACAAGAAAAGCCAGTAACTGTCCATCTAAAACTCTGCCATGTAATTCAGGGTAGGACTGAATGTTGTTGACGTAAATCTTATATAAAGAACTACCTCCAGAAGTGTTACTACTTCTTTCTGCAAATTAAAATAAACAATAGCTCTTACCATTTTGAAAAAAATAACTTGTTCACAAGAGCAGAAGCCAAAGCATTTGGACAGAGTGGACATGTGCTTGATAACAGCATTACCCAGGAAACCCCACCAGGAAATCCCAGCAGGTTGCAGTAAATGCCATGTCCTAGAGCAGATCACTGGAGTTAGCCTGCAGTCTTTCAATACCCAAGGATACTCCTTCAAATTTGCAGCACCAACTTCACAATCTATAGAATACTCAGTACACTTCAGCCTCAAAGTCAGTTGTTATTGCAGCACAATGAGACAAAACTGTTGGTCCTTAACAGCGATGAGAAAAAGAATCATTACCACACCACTTCCCAAAATACCGCCACTCTGAAATTTGCCTACACTGCTACAGCTACTGCTTCACTCCAACTTCCCTTAAGACAAAATTTCTGCCATTCTTCTAGCACTTGCTCTAGCCACATGCACAAACAATACTTTCTTATTCCTTATGGATCAAGCTTTTACACTTGACTTGGCTTTTTTACCATCTGTAGTCAGGTTCCTGATAAGCAGTAAAGCACCTTGTCTTGCAGGCACTCCCCTCTTCTCCCCACTCTACCCCCATTAAAAACCACACTCACTCTACCCCATGGACAGACCTTGAGTCTAAACTAAAAAACTGGCTTTCGTTTGAAAACTGTCATTTAAATGGCTATCCATGGCTGAAGTACTTCTAATGGTCTTATTTTTTCAGCATGAGGTGCCTCTGAAAAGCTTAAAGATTACAAACAATCACCTTACTCACGTTTTGCCCATAGTTTAATCGCACGGAGCGTGAGCCGGAAGTTCTCCTCATTTGGCACTAGATGTAGCATTTCATCTGTAACTCTAAGAAAAAATTGAAGGACAGAAGTTCCTAGTAACAGGTACAGGTCTGTTTTATGCTACGCTGGATCAATAGCTTACAGTTTATCGTTCCAATCTATGAAAATAAGTTTGGATTACTTGCTTTGTAGTATGTTAAAAATTACAGATTACACATAACATTCAGTATCCCTTCAGGTAACTGGTGCCCTCAACAGCTTTGTCATAGTTCATAGATTATCGCCAACCATTTTTAACAAGGCCTTTCTAGAGGATTCCAAAAGCCAGGTTTCTTTCGACAGCCAGGAACAATTAAACCAGTCACTGTTAAACAGTAAGCAAGTTAGGCTTAAATATCTTTATTTTTTTCTATGAACTACCACACATTTTTCTCTATCAAGTGCTCCACCTATTCATCTGAAGCAGTCTCTGTGGCAAACTGGAACAATGCACACACCCTGATCCAAGAAACATGAAATACAGGTCTATCTAAACACACAGCTCCTTGAAACATCTACATTTAAGCCCACTCACCACCTCCTCAGATCTCAAGTACACAGGAGATCAGCTTATGCCCCTTGTACAGAAACTGGAGTTGTGTCATGTGCATTCTAGACAACTTCAGTAACACTTTCTTCTTAAAGATGTGTAAATATGCTCACCATTTAAGCTCAGTATACATCCAGGCTTCTCAGATGCCAGTCATCTCCGTGATCAAGATTGTCAGAAACAGTTTGCACAGATGGTCTTGCAAACACCAGGTCAATCTTAAGAGGAAAAAAAGTGCCAACCATGAGTTAGAATGCTGCACTGTTTGTGAACAGCACACCAGTGGGGGACAGTTAGTCAAGTCTAGAAAGAGGGGTTAACATTTGCATTTAGAACTATGTGACTATAGATACATCTCCCAAGAGATTTATTTGCCAAAAAACTCAAGAAAATTGCTAGAAGTTTCATATTTTATTTACAAACCCCTTAATCTACAAAACCCCCTTTCTAAGGGAAAGGAAGGGGTTTTTAAGTTGAAAAAGATTACTCTAAACTTAGAATTTCCATTAAAAGGGAATTTAAAATTAATCATAGAATTAAGATGTAAGTTCAACCACCTCAGGTGTACTTCAGCAAAGGAGAGAGCATTTTCTCTATTCAGTAAGCCCTTTTGATCCTGAAGCATCTGGTTCATAGCACAGTCTGAGGCAAGGAAGTTATTCTGTGAATGTCTGCACCAGACAAAGGCCACAAGAAGGTCACGGAACAAGTGACTTCATGAGAGTGGTACCAAGCAGTGACTTGCTTAGGTACTACAGCACGCAGGTCTCCCTTCACTGTACAAGAGGCAGTCAAGATACAAGGATTCCTGCAGCTGACAAACCCAGGCAGGAGTCACATGAGTACCTTCACTTGCCATTTTCCAGATTGTTTGTCTCATGACCACTTCATTTTTGATTTGCAACAAAGCATTTAGTCTGCTGACAGGATTCACACAGTGAACTACCCCATACCCATCCCTCTGTAGAAAGCCAGCTTGTCAGAGCTGGGAGGAGTCAGCAAAGACCCTGTCTCTGCTCCCACTCTGCATGGTCCCTGCGAGATAAGTGCCGTTCCAGCAGGCTCCCCCGCTCTAAGCACAGGGCAGAAAGGGGTGTCCCTGATATCCCCCCACCTGCCAGGCTTCCTGGGGGCTTATTTTCCTATCAGCTCCCATTTTACTGCAGCGTCTTCTCCTGGGATCGGCTGTGGTCAGGCCGTTTAATTACAGTTTCCTGAATACACTCTAAGGTACCAATAACCTTGTAAAACAGCATGGTCGCAGCTCCCTGGAGAAGTTCTCCTGTTCCAAAGGAAGAAAAAAAGCAAAACGCTTACCTCAAAGCCATCAAACTCAAACTTGACAACTGGTACAGACGCATCTTCAACTGCCTGTAAAGGAGCGGATGGCTGTGTAAGAAAATATTTTTTGCTACTTTCATGTTCTTCCTAAACTGTGATAAACTACAGAATTCACATTGCTAAACTACTTAGTATAACAACCGAGTTGCTTTCAAACTAAAAAAAAAATTGTTAGTAAGTTACAAGCAGTATGGCACTAATAAGGTCTAATACTGGCTTTAAAAAGTTCCTTAACCAGGAGATTCAGAGGTTGATCCTGTGTTGTAATGAACCAGCAGTGCACAACGAGCCATCAGTGTCAGTGCTGGTAAGGCACTTACCTTGGCAGTGAGGAAGAAAAGCAAGAGATTTCTGTTGCTATCTTACTACTGGTTAACATCCAGAGAAATCTAAAAAGTTCTGTCCACATCTGACAGTGTGCACTAGCCTCCCTTATTTTGATTTTCTACCTTGCCTGAGGGGCTGTCAGATACCTTATGGGACAGTTTTCAGTGCTGCAGACCCCTTGTCAGAACTGTGCCGCAGCCCACTGAGAATCTGTTCTCAGGGGACAGTCATCCCAGCAAAGGCTCATTCGCTGTGCACATGAAGTCTTTCCAAATGTCTACATGAGGAAGACCAGGCTAAGAGAAACGCTTCTCAGGAGCTCAGTGTCACAGGCGAGGTGCACAATACATCACCCGGGGGTGATTTTACAAAGCAGTCTGCACGTTCACAGCGCAGCCCCTACTCACTTGATGTCAAGCTGACAGCGTGCGTCCCTTCTGCAACGTCTCGGGCTGAGTGGCCAGAGAGGAACAGGACCAGGGGAGAATGAACTAGAGGTTCTAAAGTGCATCCAGAGGGACACCACGGCAAAGGCGCTGACAGAAGCCTTTCCACATCACCTTCAACTGCCTTAGCTTTCAGGCTGCCCCTTCCTCTTGTGCCCCTTACTAGACCTAAGATTAAAGCAAGGCTCCTAGGGACAAACTTGCTTTCTGATACAGCTGACTCATTCTCAAACCACGGGCAGGGGAGAAGTGTTCTGATACAAGGAAATTATCACCTGCTTTGCAACTTATTTACTTACAGCAACTTATAATGATTTCTGAATATTGCTTAATAATCCTGCTTGCCCAGACTGTTCTGTGGAAACTTACCAAGAACTACAATGTTCAGCAAAAATAAGAGACATGTCCTTGGAAAGCAGATGGGTTCTAAAAAGTTTAGTCTTTGTAGTGGATAGATAGCCATGTATGGATGGTAGAAACTAATAGACTGGTGCTTTTAGATAAGATAGAGGTGGGAACCACTCTTGTTATTCAAGAAATTGGCTAAGAGAATCTGCACATGCTCCGAGGAGAAGTAAAAGGTGAGGAAGACTGTGAGCCTTCCTCCAACAGACCCCCGGAGACGCCCACCAGGAGGCAATGCGCAGGTGCAAAGAGAACATAAACTGCTGACACCAGCCTCTAGAGCTAACGCAGCCTCACTTATGCATATGGATATTTGTGTTATGTAATCCAATGAATATGTATATCCACACTCTAGAAGTTTCCGGTAAAATGTGCTGTTGGGGTGCAAGCTTTGTGGAGAAATCCCCTTGCACCCCAGCACCAGACTGGTGCTTTATAAATCTCTGTGAGTTGTAGAGTCTGTTTCCGCAAATCAGGTTAAAAAGAAATTCTGGGGGAAAACTGTGCGATTTGGTGGTCAAACATCGATCTGGGGACCAAGGGCCATTTTGGAGTGAAAAAGGGGGGGTTAAAAAGAAATTCTGGGGGAAAACTGTGGGATTTGGTGGTCAAACATCGATCTGGGGACCAAGGGCCATTTTGGAGTGAAAAGGGGGGGTCTGGGATCGGGGGGACTCACCCCGCAGCACCCAGGTGAGGCTGGCCCCAGTGATGGTGGAGGCGCTGTCCCCCACCCCCACGGCATCCCAACACTGGTACTGGAGGTAGTCGGGGCTGACACCCTTGGGGTACCCCTGGAGCAGCAGCACCTGCTGGGGAGGGACAGGTACCCCTGGGACCTCCAGGAATCCCAAATCCCCCCTGCAACCCACCCAAACTGCATTTGCCACACCCAGGTCAGTCCAAAACACCCTCAGCCCCCCCAACCCCCCCCACCTCATTAGCACCCCTCCAGATACTATTGGCCCCCCAGTTCTCCATTTTACCCCCCAAAACCCCAAATATCTCCCCGGGACCCTACCAGCCCACCCCCAGGACTCCCTGAAGCCCCATTAGCCCCCCTAGGAGACCCCCAGTATCCCAATAACAACCCCCAGGCAAAAAGACCCTCCCCCAGACCTCAATACCTCCCTCAAAACACCCCCAGGACCCCAGTACCTCCCCCAGAACCCCATCCAGGACGTCCCCAATCCCCCCACCTCGGACACCAATATCTCCCTCAAGACCCCCCCCCCGAGGACCCCAATAACCCTCCCAAACCCCTCAAGGACACCCCCCCCGACTCCATTACACTCCCTCTAAGACCCAAATAACCCCCCCAGGACACCAATAACCCCCACAACTCCCACAGAACCCCAATAACACCCCCCCCAATAATCCCCCGGGTCCCCAATCCCCCCTCACGGCACAGGCAGGAGTGTGGGCAGGTGCTGGGGGGGGACAACGTGCTGGAGCCCCTCCGGGAGTCCCCTGGCCCCCACAGGGCCTACTTCCTGCTGACAGTCTGCGAGGGCCTATGGTCTGCAGTGAGGCGGCCTAGGCAGGAGGTCCTCCAGCTCTCTGTCGTCTCTCTGCTATGGTGGTGTTTGGGGGATATGGGGGTGTGATTTGAGGGTCTATGGGGGGGTTTAATGTGATTTGGTGTAATATGGGGGTGTTTGGGGGGGAAACATGGGGGTGATTTGGGGGGATCAGGGGGATTTTGGGGGAATATGGGGGATAGAAGGGTATTTTGGAAGGATATGGGGGTTTGGGGGTGATATGGGGAGGTTTTGAGGTGTTTTGTGGGGATTTGGGGAGATATGTAAGGGTTTGGGAGGGTTTCAGGGCATATGGGGTTTTTGGGGGGATATGGGGAGGTTTTGGGAGTGATTTAGGGGATATGGGGGGGTTTAGGGGTGATTTGGGGGATATAGAGGAGGTTTGGGGGTATAGTTGGTTTGGGGGTGATATGGGGGGTTTGAGGGGATATGGGGGTGTTTTGGGGTGATTTGTGGGGTTATGGGCTGTTTTGGGGTGATATGGGGGATATGGGAGGGGTGATTTGGCGGGATATGGGAGGTTTTAGGGTAATATGGGGGCTATGGGGGGGTTGTGGTGATATGGGGGTTGTCTGGGGTGATTTGGGGGTGCTAAGGTCTGTGGGGAGCACTGTGGGGGGGCGGTTTGGGGGCGGCTGTACTGCACTTTGGGGTCACAGGCCCCCCCTCTCCGCCCCCTCTTCTCCCGCAGCCGCCCTGACGCACTTTGGGCAGCGTCTGTGTATGGTGGTGTACCCCTCCCCCCCCGGCCCCCAAAGTGACACCCCCCCCACCTCCAGTGACCCCCCCATCTCCGCCGGTCACCTGCCAGCCCCTCACTTCCCCGCCCCTCTTCCCCCTGAGCCTGGTGGGTTGCTCCCCCCTGCCCCACAAGTGCCTTAAACCTGCGGGGGGGGGGGGGGGGGGGGGGAGGGGCGTGGCTTGTGGAAGTCCCACCCCATTTCATTTTTGGTGTATTTGGGGGGGGGTTTCTCTCGGGGGGGCGGGTGGGGGGTAAGGGAATAAAGGACCTTGCAGTGAAGGTGTGGGGTGGAGTCGGTGTCAATGTGGGGGGGGGGTTGTAGGTCCTACAGAAATATTTTGGGAGTGGGGCTGGGGGGGCTGTGAGCCTCCAGCTGCCTTGTCAGCAAACCAGGCTGCCCCGGCGTGCCCCAGCACGGCTGTCTTCTCCATCTGAAGCTTTGTTTTAGGCTATTTACAGCATTTTTTATTTGTTTATTTACTTGTTTATTGATTTAAAAAATCAAAGGCAAGCTGAGGTCTTGCTCAGTACCGTGCCTGCGGGCCATCTAAAAGGTATTTGTACCCCCTGGGGCTGGCGGGGAGACCCAGCACTACGGCTGCCCCCTTCACCCACCAGAACCCCCCGACCGGCTCCTTACTTTGGGAGCGTTTAGTATTTCCCTGTGCAGAGGAAAATTGTGTTGGAGGAAACCCCCCAGGCGCAGCTGCAGGACTCCAACCCAGGAGTGGGTGCAGCGTTTGAGGGGAGGGTTTCTACTGCCCAGAGGGGACGTTTGGTTTGTACCATTGCCATGAGTTCGGGGGCTCTGAGGAAACTGCCCGACAATCTGTGTGCAGGGATGAGGGCCCCGGGGGACAGCGAGCTGCCGGGGATGGTGGCCCCATAAGGACCTTCAGCCCTTCCTGGCCACCGTGCCCTGCCTACGTCTTGCCCTCAGCCTGAGCTCACGGCGCTGCTCCTGGGAGAAACCCAAAACTCCCCAGGACGTGCTGCTGGGCAGCCTGCTCGAGCTGAGCCTGCTTGAGCCCAGCTTGGACCAGACGACCTGGACAGGCTCCGTCCAACCTCCACCCTCCCGCGTGACTCTGGGCTTGGGTTTCCCTCCTACAGCACCTTGACTCAGCCCTGACACCCACTGGGAAGGGTGCTGGGACAAGGGACCAGCCCAAACTCCTCCCCCAGGATCCATCACAGAACAACAGCCCCCACTCCAGAATGTCTTGTGGCAGACTCCGTCACAAGAGAGAAAACAACTTTTTATTGCAAACAGCAACGCTGGGGGCCCCAAAGTCAGCGGATCAGGCGGTGACAATGAATCGGCACCTGCAAGGAGAGAGTCAGAAAGCTCTGGTGAGTCCCTGGCGGCAGGAAGAGGCAGGGTTGTGCTGCCCTCTCTGGGGAACACCGTGTGTGAGGAATTGCTGACGGCCCAGAGCAGAGAGCTGTTGTTGGCGCTGGCTACGGGGTGGCTCTGGCGCCTCGTCCCCCGGGCAATGCCCTTTGAGCCCCGAGCGCGCGCAGAGACGCGCAGTGCCCCTGTGCCACGCCGCAGGGCTCGGCCGGGAGCCCCTGGGCCCTGCCAGGGAGTTATTTCCAGACCCCGCGCAGCACCGTCCCTCGCTGTCCCTCGCCAGCGCATTGGGCTGACGCAGAGGAGTGTGGAGAGGTGTGAAAGTTGGGCAGAGAGCCCGGCACGCACCTGGGCTGCCCGACCTGCTGCGCCTTCCTGCGTCTTTTCACTGGTCCGTCGCCAGAAGCACCTTCTCTCTTCCTCCTCTTCTTTTCCACGCAGCTTTCGCTCTCTTCTCCCCAGGCTTCTCTTCTCTTCCGGCTCCTCTTCTTCTCCTCGTCGTGGGCAGAGCCTGCAAATCTTTCCATCCCACAGTGGGATTAGACAGGGAAAGCCACGACCCACTGGAGTCAGTTCTGATTTTAACCAAAGCGAGCTCATTTTACCTTCTTTCCTCTGGAAACCTGGCCAGTTGTTCTGGGCGCCCCAGGGAGTCTGCCATGCTCTCGGGGGTGGCTAGAGGCAAAGCTGGCGGTGCCTAAACCAGAAATGTCACGGTTGGCATGTGGCAAGGGGTGACCTGGAGTGGTAAGCGACTCTTTGCTAAATTGGTACCTGAGATCTCCAGAGGAGATGCCTTGGGCTGGTTTGCATCAGCCACAGTTCACACAGTCCCCCTGCTGAACCCCAAATAGACCTGAGGAAGCTCTGATGAAGTAGGGCCTGAGCAAAACCCCCCTGAAGTTGACAGCTGCTCCCCTCTGCCTCTTTGTAGGCATTTTGTGGGCCTTTGGTTTGATTAAGCACCTGCCGAGTGCGTTTGAGACACAACCTTGCCAATTTCCCTTGCTATGTATCATCCCAAGGGGTGGAGGAATAACCCAAACCCACACCAGCTCTACTGCCAGGCAGAGGCACAGCAGCGACTCCCCTCCTACCCCAGACACGCTGTCACCGTGTTTGGGGAGCTGACGTACCTCTCCCACTTCAGACTCCACCGCCGTATCTCCCCCATCTTCCGTGAGGACACCGAGCAGAGAGGGGGGTGCATGCGGCAAAGCTTCTGCTCGGTGCTCGGTGTCCACTTTGCCTGCAGGGACACTTTTCTCTTCCAAACTCAGGTCTAGAAAGCAAAAGCATGTGCAACACGGTGACTTCTTGGAAGCAAACAGAGCTAAAGCAACCCCCACCCGAAGCCCTACACTTCTGTGGTCAGCCCTCCGATGCCCTGTCTGCAGGCTTCAGCTCATCCTGCAGAGGAAGACGTTCATGTTTGGAGAGCAGTGGCAAGAGAGGCCACAGGACAAGCGGGGCTGAGAGGACAACACTCGATGCCCAGCCCTGTCAGAAGCAACACGGAGGTTTCTGGTGTCCCAAGCCCCAGCCGGTGCCAACCCTCAGTCCCCCCTCTCACCTCTGAATCTCTCCAGGGGGACTGGCAGCTCCTTGTCTGCTGGGCTGGAAAGGCTGCCCGCTTCCTCCTCAAAGAGATCCCTGCAGTTCTCCACCAGAAACTCCACCAGCACGTTCACCTGCACACATCAAACCGTGGGTCTCAATCCCCCTGCCTGACAAGGGACCAAGCAGCCTTTCCCACCCCTGCCCCCTGCTCCTGCCCAGAGCCTGTGGCTGTGGGGCTGCTCCTCCAGGCAGCCACCCCGACAGCATTTGCTGGTGGGAGGAGGCCTGCAGAGCCCTCTGCGCAGCCAAGCGCTGGTGGGCCGGGAAGGCTGCCCCAGCGCGTGGGGACGTGTACCTTGTGGGTCACCTCCAGCATGGCCTCCAGTGGGAGCAGGTCTGCGTGGGCTGGGCTCAGCAGGTTTGGCCCAACGCAGACAGCCAGGTTGCTGCAGCCCATCCTGCTGGTGGCTGCGTGGTGGCCGATGTGCTGGAGGAGGGACAGCAGCCGCTTCAGGAGGAGGAGGTTGGCTGCAGGCAACTTCTCGGCCACCCTGGGGGAACAGGAACACGGCGCTAATAAAGCAGATGTTGCCCACAGCGTTCCCCAGACTCGCCCGAGGCTGGTGGGAGCCAGCGCAGCTTTCCAGGTGCTCTGGGCCAGCGGTCAGTGCTCCTGCTCAACAGGCAGGCTGCTGCCCACACTTACGCTCTCAGCTCCCTGATCTTCTCCTCCCTGCTGGCTTTCTGCATCGCCGCCATCCAGTCCTCGTAGAGGGCAGTCACAAGGAGCTTGCAGGGGATGCTCCGGAGGAAGTCCTGCAAGGCCCAGGGCTCCAAGTGAGCATTTGAACACTCAGGGCCAGCCAGGAGCTCCTCCAGCCACAGGGCAGAAGCGCTCACCTTCAGGATGGCGGCCAGCAGCAGCGCGGGCTGGCTTCCCAGGTCGACATCTGTGCCGCAGTCCAAGGCCTCCCGCAGCTCCCGAAGCTCTGTCCCACCGGCGGCTCTGCGGAATATCCCCTCCGTCGACGGTCCTTCCTGCTTCAGCACAGCCAGCAGCTCCTGCAGGAGAGGCAGGAGGACAGTTGCGTCACTGAGGAGCCACCTTCCAGCGGCGGTGGCCAGAGCACTGCCCCACAGCTGGCTCCGCGCTGGGGGTGAAGAGCCCAGTGCCCCATCCCCGGAGGTCCTGGGGACACCTGCTGCCCCTCCGGAGCCTGCGGAGGGAGGGCTGGGGACCCCCTGGACAGGCTGGCTGACCTGGATGGGCCGGGGCAGTGTGCCATCCGCGCAGAGGGCTGCCAGGGGCTGCCCAAAGAGCGCCCTGCTGCAGCCGGAGCCCGCCTGCCCTGGCGCCGGGACAGAGGCCGGGCTCCGCCGCAGAGCAAAGGGCCAGGGCAGCCCCCTCCACCTCCTGCTGCTGCTGCTGCTGTTGCTTCTGTTGCTGATCCCTCCTGCTGCAAAGGAAAAGAGAGCAAGAGCCCATCAGTGGATGCCGCCAGGCCAGCGCTCCCGGAGCCTGCCCTGCCCTGCCTGCAGCATGGTGCTGAGCAGTGAGGCAGGACAGGCAGGGAGCCGGCAGCTGGAACCACGGCTCCAGCTCAACAGTTCCGGCTCAGGGGTTCCTGAGAGCCTGGGACAGCCTGGCCCAGTCCTGGCCCTGTCCTCCTCCAGGCTGTGGGCAGCACCAGAGGCTGCGTGTCCCTGCAGAGCCACGTCCATTTGCCGCTGCCCAGCGCTGTCCTTCCTTCTCTGGCTGACGTCCTCCCTTGGGCTGCCCAACCTGCATGGGGACACTCAAGGGACAAGTGAGCACAGCCCAGCCGCTTGCAGGAGGGTCCTTTCTTTCCCAAACTCACCTGGTGAGCGGCAAAGTCCCCCTTCACTGCTCGACGGGACCGTCGGAGGCCCTTGCTTGAGATCAGCCTGCAAGAACCCGGCACCAGCAGCCTGAGCACCGCGGAGTGGGGACCCTCTGCCCTCCTGGGCTCTCTGACCCGTGTGGCAGGTTTTCTCCCAGTGCCACCAGCAAGGATATGCCAGCATTCCTGGTGGCTCCTCAACCCTCCCCACTCCCTGAATTGCACCAGGGGACCCTCCCTCGCAAGCTCACCCCACTGCACGCCCATCCCTGCACCCCAGCACAGCCAGAGGGGAAAGGCAGCCGTTCTCACCTCTGACTGGTGCTCCACCAGCCTCTCCAGGCTCCTGGTGCTGAACGGCCTCCACTGGCAAGAGAGAAGCAGCGGCAGAAGGTGAGCAGTGATGCCTGTGCTGCTCGGCTGGAGGAGCAGTGCTGGGGACAGCGCCCAGGCCAGACAGACACTCACGGCATGGCGGCGGCTCAGCTTCTCCAGGAGCTTGAGTGACGGGACAAGGGTCACTCGGGGCTTCTTGGCTGCGTCGGGTATCCTGTGCACCGGGAAGGGACAGAGCTGGGTGAGCCCCAAGCCGCCTCTTCTCTCTCATCAGGCAGCTCTCCCCGAGAGCTGCCCACAGCTGCGGGGGCACCTCTCCCCAGCTGGGGAGCTGTGTTCCCCCATCTGGCTGTGCCTGCAGCACCCCCGAGCTTACCCCAGCAATGTATGCACCCACAGCTCCTTCAGCGCCTGGGAGCTGCAGCAAGAGGAGAAACAGCGTCAGGCCCCGCTGCCCCCCAGCCCGTGGGCAGAGGCGGATGCCTGCACAGCCCTGCCCCCTGGGGAAGGACACAGGGGCAGGATGAAGCGCCATGGGGCGGGACAGAGCTGCTGCCCAAGCCCTGGCTCCCTCTGTCCTGCCACAGCACCTGCTTTGGTCCTTCCCTTCTGGGGATCAAAAGGTGACCAGGGCATGCAGGACGCAGAAATGCCCCCCATCCCTCCCTGCCGGCGTGCTGCCCGCTCCCTGCCCAGGCTCTGCACGGAGGGCAGAGGCCCTTCACAGGAACCTCTCCTGCCCGGCCGTGGGACGTGGCACCACGACTCACCCGAAAGTGGCAGTGCAGGAGCCCCTGGGCCAGAGGAAGATGAGGGAGCTCCTCTCCTCGCGGCTGCCGACACCCTCCACCTCTTCCTCCCACGCCGCCTCCTTCCCGTCACTCAGCACCCACAGCTGGTCCAGGGCCAGGCGGAGCTGTGGGCGCAGGGTGGTGCCACCTCTGCAGAGAGCAGAGGCAGGCAGTGAGCTGGAGGTGGTCTCCTTGGGGTGCCCCCCCGGGCAGAGCCCTGCTCCCCTCCTGCCCTTGGGATGGGCATTGGTGCATCCAGCACACAGGTCCTGGGGCCGGGGCCAGGGTGTCCCAGCCCTTGAGCCGGGGCCAGGGATGGGGCAAGGGCAGCTGGGTCGGAGGGTCTTACCGCAGCTTGGTGACCACCAGTTCCTCCTGGAGGAGGAGAAGGCGCCTCTCGCTCCTCTTGCAGCCCCGGGTCAGCTGCACGTCTGCGCTCAGCACCGGCTCTGCATCGGCGAGAGCGTCCCTGCGGAGCAGAGCATGGCAGGCATCAGAAAGGCCGCTGCTGCGGGGCCTGGCCATGCCCCCCTGTCCCCAAGCCACAGGGGGAGCCCACCTGGAGCCACAGCAGCCGTTGGCCTGGCCCATCCTGCCCGGGACAGGAGGACCCTCGCTGTGCACAAAGGATGCGGCCCAGCCGGTGACAGCGAGGATGGGAAGCGGGTTGCCGGAGCCTGGTCAGCGCTGCTCGGCCAGACCCTGCCTCCTCCCAGTGCCGCTCTGTGCCAGCACAGCTCCGTGCTGCCGGCGCTGGGGGCTGTTGGCTCCAACTGATTGACAGCCCAAGCCCAACGGACAGTGGGAGGGGCCACAGGCTGGGCGTTCTCTCCAGCATGGCCCCGCCTCTCTAGCATGGCCCCGCCTCTCTTGCCCTGGGGAGCCCAGCGCAGGACGGAGCAGAGGGAAGGACCCCTCCTCCCTCCACCTGCTGGCAATGCCTCTTGCCTTGGGCTTCCCCGCTGGCTCCCGGGCTCCAGCTGCACTTGGTGCCGCTGCTCACCACCCTCTGGCCTTGGCTGGTCAGCCACTTTCTACCCACCTCCCCCTCTCCTCAGCCAGCCCACGCTGCTTCAGCGTCTCCACGGGGCTATTCTGGCAGACGCTGCGGAAAGCCTTCCTCACGTCTGGGTGGACAGTGGCCACCGCACTCCTCTCGTCTCCCCAGCCAGTCATTTCACCACAGAAGGTTATTAGGTGGGGCCAGCAGGGTTTCTCCTGCTGACTCCATGCTGACGCCTAGTTCCAATGACCTTCGTTCCTTCATGTTTCCAGGACGTGCTGCGGCATTCCCAGCACCTCCATGAACACAGAAGCCCCTTTTCTCATCCAATATAATAATACAGTAATATTATAATAATTATAATAATAATATAATGGTGCCTGGGACACACACACACACACACAGAGTGACAGAGAGGGGTGTCTTGGGAGGAACCAGGCACCTGGGGAGTCCCCAGCCCCACTCTGAGGGAACCCAGGTGTCCGGGGGGTACCCTGGTGTGTGTGGGGGTCACTGGAGTGGAGGTTGGCCACGGGGGTGTTTGGGGAAGTTTTGGGGTGATTTGGGGTACATGGGCTGATTTGGGATGATATGGGGGGCTTGGGGGCATATGGGGAGGTTTTGGGGGTGATTTAGGGTATATGGGGGTTTTTGGGGTGGTTTGGGGGGATATGGTGTTTTGAGGGGATATGAGGGTTTGGGGAGTGATTTGGGGGGTATGGTGGTTTGAGGGGATGGCGGGGTGATTTGGGGTATATATGGGGGTTTGGGGGGATATGGGCAGGTTTTGAGGAGATTTGTGGTGATATGGGGAGATATGGGGGATTTAGGAGGGATTTGGGGGGGTTTGGGGTATACGGGGAGGTTTTGGGGGTGATTTAGGGGATATGGGGAATTTTGGGGTGATTTGTTGAGATACAGGTGGTTTTGGGGTCATATGGGGGATATGGGGGAATATGGGGGTGTTTTAGGTTTAATTGGGGAGTTATGGGGGTTTTGGGGGATGTGGGGGTGGTTTGGGGGGATATGGGGTTTTTTGGGGGTGATTTGCTGGGATATTTGGGGATTTGGGGGGATATGGGGGATATAAGGGGGACTTTAGAAGGATATGGGGGTTTTGGGTGTAATGGCAGGTTTTGAGATGATTTGTGGGGATATGGGGAGATATGGGGGGTTTTGGGGGGGTTGGGTGGATATGGGGGGTTTGGGGGCACATGGAGAAGTTCTGGTGGTGATTTAGGGGATGTGGGGAGGTATTGGCGTGATCTGGGGATATACAGGATGTTTGGGGGTAAAATGGGGGATATGGGGAAGTTTTGGGGGGTTTGGGGGGATATGGGGGGTTTTGGGGTGATTTGGGGGGATATGGGATATTGGGTGGATATTGTGGTGTGATTTGGGGAGATATGGGTAGTTTTTGGGGTGATTTGGGGGATATGGGTGGGTTTGGGGTCATATGGGGAGGTTTTGGTGTTGATTTAGGGTATATAAGGGGTTTTTGGGGTGAGTTGGAGGGATATGGGTGGGTTTGGGGCCATATGGGGAGGTTTTGGGGTTGATTTGGGATATATGGGGAGTTTGGGGGGATATGGGGGATATGGGAGGGGTTGGGGGGATATGGCGGGTGATTTGGGGGGATATGGGTGGTTTTGGAGGGGATTTAGTGGCATATGGGGTGGTTTGGGGGGATATTGGGTGGTGATTTGGGGGTGATATGGGGGTGTTTGGGGGTATATGGGGGATAGAAGTGGTATTTTGGAAGGATATGGGACAGTTTGGGGTGATATGGGAAGGTTTTGAGGTGATTTGGGTGTATTTGGGGAGATATGGGGCATTTAGGGGGGATCTGGTGAGATATGGGGGGGTTTGGGGGCATATGGGTAGGTTTGGGGGGTGATTTAGGGGATATGGGTGGGTTGTGGGTTGATTTGGGGATATAGAGGAGGTTTAGCGGGTATAGTAAGTTTGGGGGTGTTATGGGGGTGGTTGAGGGGATATGGGGGTGACTTGGGGTTTATGGGGGTTTTGGGGGATATGGGGGATATGGGGGTGTATGGGGAATTTTGGGGGTGATTTGGGGATATATGGGGGGGTTGTGGTGATATGGGGGTATATGGTGGGGTTGGGGGTATATGGGGGTGATTTGGGGGCATATGGAGGGTTTTGGGGGTGATTTGGTGGTATATGGGGGGTTTGGATGGGATATGTGGGGGAGACCTGGGGGATATGGGGGTGTTTGGAGGATATGGGGGATATAAGGGTTATTTTGGAAGGATATGTGGGGTTTTGGGGTGCTATGGGAAACTTTTGAGGTGATCTGGGTGGATTTGGTGAGATATGGGGGTTTGAGGGGTCATGGGGAGGTTTTGGGGTTGATTTAGGGGATATGGGGTGTTTTGGGGTGATTTGGGGAGATATGGGGGGTTTGGGGGTGATTTGGTGGGATATGGGGTGGTTTGGGGGGATATGGGGGATATAAGAGGTGTTTTGAAATGTTATGGGGGGGGTTTATCCCCCACAAGATCCCTCCCAGTACCCCAGCAGCCCCCACTGGACCCTTCTTGCACCCCATTACTGTCCCCCAGGACCCCAATATCTCCCCCAGAAACCACCCCCAGGAGACGATCATTAGACACTCCCCCCCCCCCCTTCCCACCCCCAGACACTAATAACCCCCTGAACTCCCCCATGACCCCAATAACACCCCCCAAGCACCAAGACCCTCCACCAATACCTCCCTCAAAACACCCCCAGGACCCCAGTACCTCCCCCAGAACCCCCTCCAGGATGTCCCCAATCCCCCCACCTCAGACACCAATATCTCCCTCAAGACCCCCCCTGAGGACCCCAATAACCCTCCCAAACCCCTCCAGGACACCCCCCACCCCCCGACTCCATTACACTCCCTCTAGGACCCAAATAACCCCCTCAGGACACCAATAACTCCCACAACTCCCACAGAACCCCAATAACACCCCCCCAAGAATTCCCCCAGCTCCCAAATCCCCCACTCACGGCACAGGCAGGAGTGTGGGCAGGTGCTGGGGGGGGACAACGTGCTGGAGCCCCCCCGGGGGTCCCCTGGCCCCCACAGGGCCTACTTCCTGCTGACAGTCTGCGAGGGCCTATGGTCTGCAGTGAGGCGGCCTAGGCAGGAGGTCCTCCAGCTCTCTGTGGTCTGCACTGAGGGATGTTCCAGGAAGAGAGTTTGGTTCACCCAGCAAGTGGGAATTCCTCCTTTTAAAACACTCGCTTTGTTCTGGATGGCTGAATGAATAGTCTTCCTGCAAAGGTGGCACCAGCACCAGCACCAGCACCAGCAGCACCAGCACCAGCAGCACCAGCACCAGTGGTGGTGGCTCCGGCCTAGCAGTGGGTGAGTGCAGGGGCTGGGGCCGATTTCCCTGGAGGGGGTGGTGGGATCCCCGGGGAAGGGGAAGCTTTGGTCTAAAACCCCAAACTTTTTCATGGTTCTGATTTTTTAAAAAAAAAGTTTTGTTGTCACAGTTTGGGCTGTTCAGACTTCTGTCAGTACCAGGTGTTGAACTGGCAGCTGACAACCCCAGAGGTCTCGCTTCTGTCTCACCATCTTCCACATCACACCAGCTGTTCCTGTGTGGTTCGGCTGTGTGCATTGCTGAGGCGCCTGCACACATTCCTCTCTATCCCATTGTTTCCTACGGGAAAAATGGAATTGGGAACAGTCGCACTCTGGGGATTCCATCCTGGGCAGGCAATGGGATGTGCCTGAAACTGTAGTTTGACTGTATGGGGGATTATTGCAGAACCAGAGCGTAGGGTTGGGGAGTCAAAATGTTTCAGCAGCAATGAAGAGAGAAGCATGGGAAGGTTTCAGCTGCAAGCCTGCACACACTGGGTGTGCATGTACTCGAATGCACGGCTGCATTGCCCCAGGCTGCAGAGGTTATTGTGTAGAAAAGCCCTTGGTTAGTGGAATAATTCTCTGTTGGAATAAATCTGCATCTGGGCAGTGGAATGGGATATTTACCTTGTGACACAGAGGTACCTCTAGGGCAAAGCCAAATACTAAGAGATTTTTTTTATGAATGTTCATTTTCTTTCTGATTTCATGCTGTCTGAACTGTTTTGTCGAATCCTGACTGTTCTCCCCAGCTGTCCATCACCCACTCTCATGTTTTGATGTCTCGTGTCACAGACAGCCTGGTGAAAAGATCTTGGTTATTTTCTCTTTCCTTTTTTTCCCCTTTGAGAAGTCTCATGAACTTTTTGCAGCTGTCCTGACTCTGCTCCCCTGTCCTCCCTGAGCAGCAGTGTGGCAGTTGGAGCTGCCCCCCCCCGCCCCAGGAGGAGGTGTGCTCTGCTGGCTGTTAAAGAGTTGGCAGCGCTGTGCTCTGTGCTGATCTCCAAAGCTTCTCTGTTCTCCCTGGGCAATGGATTTTAGTGTTCTGCCATTCCTAGTACAGTAACATCTGCACAGATACAAAACCTCTAGTTCATGGATTGGGTTCATGAACACCTGATTCTTGTAATCTCCTTTAGGAGCTCTATTGCCCCACATATTTTCTCTCCCCTCTTCTCTGTCAAACTGTTTCACAGCTGGCCGCCTTCCCCAGGCTTTGCCTCATACCTCGTCATACTCGAGCTGTTCAGTTCCTGCAGGCCCAGCAGCTGTAGGGGGATCTAAGCTGCTCAGAGACAGCAGGGCCTGATCTCTAAAGGAAGGCAGATTTTGTGGTCTGACTCTGATCTTGCTGAAGCTGCTTTTGTCACCCTTTCAGAAAACCAACCGAGGGCTGAATCAGAGCTGGCCGTTTGCTGAAGGTACCAAAGAATGGGGGGTTTAGAAGCCAGTGCCTAATCCCGTGGACAACCTTAATGCTGTTGCTTTGACAACCTGTAGGAGGTATTTTATTGTGGGTTTTGTGTAAGGTGCTATAAAGCAATCCCATGCAGCTGGAAGCCAGAGGCAAGACTATTTATTTCAGAGCTTTGAAGATCTGTACTCCTGTGACAGCTGTCTCGCTGCTGCAGTGGTTGGGTTTTATTTTGCTTTGGAAAAACTGAACAAAAATTTTCATTCCATTTCCTTTTCCTTGAGGTGGGAGAATTCCTGGAAGTCTCCAAATCGAGTTAAGGGGTGTCTTCATCTTTTTACCCTGGACTGGGCTGAGTGCAGCTCCCAGAAGGGCGGGGTTTGGAAGGCTGGGAGCGCTGACCTGACCAGTCCGAGAGGACTCCTGACAGCAGGGCTGGGCTGCGGCTGTGGCTGCAGGTACTGCGGGGAGATGCTGGGTGTCTGGGTGGGCTGACCTGGCTGGTTTGGTTGTTTTGAGGGCGCTGTACTCTCTGCACCAGCTGCTAATAAGGTGTTTTCTGTCGGCAGGTCTGGTGGCCCATCAGTCTGTGTTCTCAGAGATGAGCCCACAGGAGTCCCTCGCTGGGTCTTGGCTGCAGAGAGCTTTGTGGTATCTTGACAGTGTTTGATATTTCCCAGACAATGCTTAAACCTGCCAGTTGACGCTATTTAACACTCTCCTCTGTAAGAGCCTTCCAGCGGTGATGCCTATCAACTCTGGCTTTCCCTTCAAAGAATTGTTATCAAAAGCTGCTGTTATCTTTGTCACTCGCCAGATGCCACCAATGAATCTCTACTTTTGTTGCTTTGGGCTTTTACATGTTGCCTTTAATTAGGATGTGTGCTCTTCTGTCCAGGGGCTGGTGGGCAGCTCTCTGGTGACCAAATCCAGGAGAAAACAAGAGGGTTTACTGTATTACCTCTTGTACCTGAAGGAACAATCCTTTAGCCCGGGTGTCTTTGGACGTGTCTTTTGGGAGGGGGCTACCAGGCCTCCAAATCCAGCAGTTTGTCAGTTTATTCTTTGTCCTGTTTGTGTTTTGCTTCTGGCCCTTAATCTGCAGCAGCAGATTGGGGCTGCGTGATGCACAGAGGTTCGGGGCAGGGTTACCTGTTCCTCCAGGACAGGATCTGCTGATTCAGCTCAGTATTTTAAGCAAGATGGAGCCGAATGAATCCTCCTTGTAGCAAGAGCTGGTAGCCAGGATGGATGAGCAGTTCATTCACAGTTACTGAAACACTGAAGGAAATTCGATTTGTGTGTTTAAAATTGCTTTCTTAACCAATGTTTAGCATCTTGGGGTCTCAAGGGTTAAAATACCTCTGGCAACTTGGATCAGTGTATGGGGATTTAAAAGTGCTCTGGATTAAGCAGGCAACTGAGTTAAACTGCATTTAGCTGATTCCCTGGCTGTGAATAATCCAGCCAACCCTGTGCTGAAGACATCTGGGTCTCGTCTGCTGTTCGCAGTGGAGGTTTCGGACCCTTTCTCAAAGATGTCACCGCTCTGTAAGTTATGGCTGTACTGACCAGAAGTTAGGAGTCACTTTGGGAGTGGCCCCTTGTGATGGAGACTGGAGACCTCTGCTCCTCTGTCCTGGACGTCAGGCAGTGGCTCTCACAGTGGTCCCATCTCTCAGCTCAGCTCTGCTTTCTGTCATTAGGATACAGCTTTGATTTGCCAGGGGTGAGTGAATTGGGACATCCCCTACTGCAGATCTGCACGAGACGTACCCCTCTAGCAAGGTACAGGACACCCTTACAAATACAGAAATCTAAACCTCCCACTAATTACCCAATGGGAATGCAGCAGGCAGAGCTTTTGGTCTAGATTGCATCCGTGCTGCTGTTAGCTTCAGGAACCCAGTGCTTCCAGCACTGCATCTTCCTCCGCGTTCTCCCCCATGCCCTGGGCAGATCTCTGTTTCAGGGTTGGCCCTGCTGTTCCATGAGCTGTGCCCTCTAGGTGTGGTTATCAAGTGTTAGGACAGACTTTTGGATTTGCGCTGTGTTATTGCAGTGGTTGTGTATGTCCCAAGTGCAGATGTGAGGTGACAAGTGCCCGTTATTTGGCCCTGACTGCAGGAAGAACTGAACCCCTTCAGCCTTCTCAATCTGGGTGGAGATGAGTGATGGAAAGCAGTTGCATACTTTCAAGGGATCAGTGAAAGGAGGATCCTTTGCTCTGCTCCCTCAACTAAAATGCTCTGCTGGCAAGCAGCAGCTCTGGGTTTGCCTTGATTATTGCAGTGACTGCCTGTTGTGTTTAGTCTGCTGCGCTGTTATAAGCAGTCTCTCTGCGAGCAAGAAACTTGTGAGTGGCTGAGCTGAGATTTCCAGGTTCCTGATGAGAGGAAAGGCTGTCCCAGGCAAATTGGAGTTGGGTTCCTGATTGCACCCAGATAGAAAAGATTATTCATCCAGTGGGGAAAAAAAAAATTCCAGAACTGCTGTTTTATTGAGTGTTTGGCATAGCTTAGCTGAGCAGATCTTGGCGCTCAGTACGAGTTACAGCTCTGCTTTTCTGAGCCCATGAGCTGGGCTCACTTACAGCTGGCCTGACTCTCAGGAATGCTACCTGCTTTCTGACTTTTCCTGCCTCGTGGGCCTTGGGGGCTTCAGGAACCCTTTTCCTCCTTTCCCTTCCATCAGCCCATTTACCACATGCTCTACTATCAGGTTTTTTTGGGACTCTGGCCTCTCCTCAGTATTTTCTGGCTGAAAGAGTTTGGTTTGTACAAGCAACTGTCTGTCTGGATGTCCATCTCTGACTTGCTCTGTCTGTACTCAGCTGACAGACCAGGAAGTGGAACGGGCATCGCTGCTTCCCAGTTAACCCCCTCCTACCACTGCAGGGAGCTCCGGGTGGCTTTGGGGGACCAGACCTTACCATTCCTATAACGTAGGTGACCCTGACTGAGACTGGGACGTGCCCTTTCTGTGTTACTGCTCCAACCATCACCTTTAGTTTTTCCAGGAAAGAGAAACACAAAGAGATGTAGCCCAACATACCAAAAAGTCAAATTCTTCCTCCCGACTTTGTGGCGAGAGCCAGTTCAGCCAGAATCACTGACATGCTGCCCTCTTCTCTTCTGGCTGGCACAAGTCTGGCAGCCTGTGTCTCCAAGGGCTTCTTACTGAAAAGGCCCCAGGGCAGACGTTAGCACTTTAAAGTACTTGGAGCAGACACAAGTCTGCACCAATTTGTTGCAATCACCCATATTTAAAGGCAAGTGGTACCTTTTATTTCCATGGGATTATTGGTCCATGGCACATCTGGCACTCCTGTGCACAAGGTCGATGACCTCCCTGCCTTTCTGCTGTACGCTGGGTTTGGCTTTTATCTTTGGTAGGAAGCAACTGGCATTTTGGTCTCAGCAGATGGCTGCTTAAAAATAAAAAAACCACCCAAACTAGGAGACTTTCTCTTCTTTTCCAGGAGCCAAGGACTTTGAAGGCACGTGCTGAGGTTCACTTCCAGAACAAAGGCTGCAGGATCACAACACACAGTATCTCTTGGAGCCTGTGCTGTAGCTGAGGACAAACGTCTGGTAACTTTAAAGGGAGGTAAAAGTTTATTGTGATCCAGAGAGGTGGGGAATCTCCATCCTGGGAGACATTTAACGCTGCTGGACGCATCCTGCACAATCTGTTTTAACTTTGAAATTGTCCGTTTTGCGCAGAGGGGTTGGACCAGAGACATCCAAAGTCTCTTCCTCCTAAATTTTTCCGTGTTTCTCTACCTGATCGTGCTGATGACCCATGCAGTCTGCTTTATGAGTGAAAGGAAGAGAAAAATCATTGTAAAACATGGAGAATTGTATCAATATTGCTGTCTGCTGCAAGCTCTGCCAGGGAGCAGATGCTAGCTGCCTTTTCTCTTCTAGATGAATTTATTTGACTGGAAAGGCAACTGCTGTTGCTGTGAGGTGTCCAGATGAACCTGTACATAGACCTGGGGCAAGTGGGAATGACAAGGGGGGAATTTGGGAAGGCAGGGAGCCCATGCTGGCAGCAGCCCCTGCCCTGCTCGGAGACCAAGCAGGACTCTGGGAGCGATGTGCTGGGGAGGAGCTCCTTGTATTGCTTCTTTCCTCAAGAGCAGCTGTTTGAGGCTTACCTGGATTATGACCATAATGAGAGAGGGTTTCTTGTTGGGCGTACATCCCCAGGAGGGGTTGCACTTGATGTCTGACCTTTGTTTTCATTTCATACCAGGTGTTTCTAGGCCTTGAAATTTTTCTGTGGGCTCAAGGGGACAGTTAAGTCAAGGAGGACGAGAGTAGGGAGACAGGATGTGTGCAAGGGTTGTGCTTTTGTGTCATAGCTTTTGTGGGAGACAGACAAGCTTTGTGGGTCAAGAACAGCAGGACTAATGATGGGCATTTCTGGAGGGTTGTGTGCCTTCAGAGCTCTCGGCAAATGTCAGCCAGTTTGTCTGCTGCCCTGCAAATGCCGCTCACTTCGAAGGAGAAATCCGACTGTCCCAAGTGAATCCTTCTCCTCAGCTGCTTTTCAGCTCACTTTGCCAGAGAGACTGAAAAAAGGGCTTCCCTTATGTGCAGGGACTGTGGATTGCACAGAGATACAGCCCAGCAAGCTTGAAAGCATGGAGGGGCCAGTCCAACCTCCCCAGGTCCCCCTCCCAAGTTCAGGGCAGGGAGGGACCAGTGTGTCCAACGAGGCAGAAAAGCTCTCTGAGCTGTGGAGAGGAAGGAAGCTAAGCCCAGGGATCGAAGCTGCCATTATAGACTCAGATGTCCTGTCTGACGGGAGGTTGGCTACCTCATCTGCTGCCTCTGCCTGGGGAGGGAGGGCTTGCAAAGTGGTGGAGGAGGGAGCTGTGTTCTGCCAGCAGCTGGAGCCTCCCAGAGTCAGCCTGCAAAGCTGTCACTGCTCTTGCTCGTGGAGAAGAAGTGTTACTGACAAGCTGGCTTCCTGACCAGTCTCCTTGCTGGGCTGGTTACCCAGATCTGCTCCATAAGGAGGTTCATCAGTTCCCCTGCAGCCCAGCTATTCCTTGGGAGGGTTTGATGTAGCTGGCTTGGTTAATACCAGATGTATTTTTAATGAGATATCATTTGTAAAAGGGGTTGCCAGTGCTGGTGAGACCAGACCGGGAAAAAAAAAGTTTCCAAACAGGTTTGGAAACCTCTGTCTTCTAGTCATAGGAAAATTAAACAGAAGCCATCTTTCTGTGTTCAGCCCAGCGACGTACTGTGAACCTGTCTGGGAGAAATCAGCATTCAGTTCCTGATTAAAAAGGTGGGAGCAACAGCCAGGGAGGGTTAAAAGAAGGTATGTGCCTTGAGGCTGTGCTAAAGGGAAACCCTAGATATTTGTTTCTCAGTCAGAAGTTCAGCTGATGGATGCCTCTAGAAGGTCCTGGTGCCTGGGCAGAATTTTACTTGCCCTGCTCTGTTTTTCTTTAGAGATGGAGGATGCTGAAGGCTGAAGGCACCAGCTGGGTGCTTGGTGCCCTTCTGTTTCCCTCCTCAAGGTTTTTAGGTGGGTGGCCAAGGCAGGAGGCAGGAAGTTGTTGATTTGTGGAAACAGACTCTACAACTCAGAGAGAGTTATACAGCAGGTATGTTTACTCCGGCACCGGGGTGCAAGGGAATTTCTCCACAAAGCTTGCACCCCAACAGCACATTTTACCGGAAACTTCTAGAGTGTGGATATACATATTCATTGGATTACATAACACAAATATCCATATGCATAAGTGAGGCTGCGTTAGCTCTAGAGGCTGGTGTCAGCAGTTTATGTTCTCTTTGAACCTGCGCATTGCCTCCTGGTGGGCGTCTCCGGGGGTCTGTTGGAGGAAGGCTCACAGTCCTCCTCACCTTGTACTTTTCCTCGGAGCATGTGCAGATTCTCTTAGCCAATTTCTTGAATAACAAGAGTGGTTCCCACTGGTTTACCACCTCTATCTTATCTAAAAGCACCAGTCTATTAATTTCTACCGCCCATATATGGCCATCTATCCATTACAAAGACTAAACTTGCTAGAACACATCTGCTTTCCAAGGACAAGTCTCTTTCCAAGGACATGTCTCTTAATTTTGCCAAACATAGTAATTCTTGGTAAGTTTCCACAGAAAACTGTTTTGTTTTAATGAACACAGTAGCAGTAGCCCTTGGTAAGCTTTCACAGAACAGTCAGGGCAAGCAGGATTATCAAGCAATATTCAGAAGTCATTATAAGTTGCCATAAGTTGCTATAAGTAAATAAGTTGCAAAGCAAGTGATCATTTCCTCGTATTAATTCCCCCCTTTTCTTTTTCCTAAGCAAATTCCTTTGCTGTATCAAAGCAGGTATTTGAGTACATATCTAACAATTGATCTTACCTAGAATTAGGGAGATATTATGTGTTAATGTATAGTCCCATGTACTTACGATCCCTCCCCATAGTTCGATCATGCTGATAATGAATGTCCATCCTTTTGTTGGATTCGGAGCCTCAGGGGTCCAGTCGATTTTGATTTGCGTTACTGTTTCAGGGCTCCTTTAACTTGAGTGTGATGTATCCAGGATGATCGTTCTTTAATCTTGATAGCTTATGCTCTTGCTTACAGGACATCACCTGGGTCTGCTGAGGCTTCCTAGAATGCTTGAATACCTGAACTAGAGGCTGTGGGATAGGAGTGTGATTCCCGCAGGCCCTGCCGGGGATCCCAGCTCAGGTACCGGGACTTTGCTGCTGGGTTTGCTGGTGCCTGGAGGCAGAGATGTGCTGGAGAGGCTTGAGACATGGTGGCTGTTCCAGCCAGCACCCCGCTCCTCACTGTTTGCAGGGACAGGATGGTCCCGGACGTGGCACAGTCCTCACATGTTGTCTTTCCTGATTGCAGATGAATTTCTTCCTGACAAAGGATCTCTTATTTACCAAGATTTCATCTGCTCCTGCTGTTTATTGCCCACCTGAAATCCTCCTTGTCTCCTGCTGGCCTTGTTGTTGTCCTTCCAGGAGCAGCCAGTTGTGCCTCTGCCGCAGTGGGGCGAGGGATGGAGTCGGATGGGGTCAGTGGTTGGCAGCTGCTTTTGGTTTCCATCTGTTCCCCTCTTCCCTTTTAATGAGATCAGGTGCCAGGGTGCACTAGGAAGACTTTTCAATGTGAGAGGAAGTCACAAGTGGGGTACTCAGATCCCTGTTTTCATCCTTGGGAGAGAGAGGCTGTTCAAACCAAACCTGCACCCTCTTGAGCTGCTCCTATAACAGACCTGGTAATGGGAAACAAAAGCTCTGCCGTGAGGCTGACAGCTCTGGGTTGGGTGGGTCTGTCCTGCACCGCTGAGCCTTGAAGCTCAGAGATGCTTATGCTAGTGGTCACTGAGATGCAAACATGGCTGTTTCTGGACCCACTGGAGTGCCTATCTTTTAATTTTTTGATCCTCTTTTTTTTTTTTTTTTTTTTTTTTTTTAATGTGGCTACTGTCTTGTCTTCTAAAACCCCAGCTGTTTTCAATGATATCAGTGGCTTGGCAGATTCATTCTTTCAGGCCTTTGGTGCTCCCTGCACAGACTGATCAGCATTTCTGATGAACCAGTCTGATTTCACGAGTGGCTCCACTCCTGCTTTGTGTTTTGAAGGGTTTTCCCCTCTGCTTTTGAGGCCATGTGCTTATTACAGAGCTGCTTTTTCACGAGTGGGAAGGTTTCTCTCAAGGAGAATCTGCAGATGTTTGGGGCTGGTTTTGTTGCTGGCTTTTTGATTCATGGTAGTTCTTGGGATGTGTGAAGGGTGGGAAGAGGTTCAAAGGGAGAACCCGAGGAGCTCATTTAACAGTTCAGCTTGGACGATCTCTATGTGGAAAATGAAAACTTGCCCTTCTGCTCCCACTGCCAGGATGTGATGTGCTGGGAGTCAGCATGGAGACCTCGATCACGTCAAAGCTGTGGAGTCTGACAGTACTTCCACGGCAGAGAGCAGAGGCTCTTTTGTGGGGTGCACTAGGTGCCCTGTTTAAAAATCATAAAGCCCTGGCTCAGGTTCCAGCCCAGGACTGCCTCTGTGTGGCTGTTCTTTAACAAAACGCCCATTTTTTTTTGGCAAAAGACTTTTGGATACAAATGCAGTCAAATATTTGACAAATCCAGCAATTGCTTTGGGATTTTGCTTGAGTTCAAACTCAGCAATTGTGGCTGTTGTGTGGTTGTATTAAGCCTATGAAGGCAACTGCCCAGAGCAGGTAAAACCACATTCCACTTTGCCTTTTTTCTTGATGCCTGCTCACATTGTAACTTCCTCGCCCAGCAGAGCTGGTGCCTTCAGGCTGCCCCAGCACCTCTTGGCACAGCCCGTGTGCTGCAGGGAGCTGCACCCGCTGGCCTGGCAGTGGCAAGGAGACCAGCTTGTCCCTTCAGTGCTTCACAAGGCATAAAGAAAGCAAGCTGCTCCTTTCCCAGCACTGCTTCTGAACACGCTGTGGTGCTTTGTAGCTGCCGTGACTGTGCCTGGGGCTCCTGTGGGCTGAGGCTGAAATGCATGTCACGGGCTGGGTTTGTCCCTTCCAGTGTCCCACTTACAGCTCTTGTTTTTTCTAATCTTCCTCTCCTTTGCTTCAAATCACAGAACCAGATGTTGGTGTTTGAAAGCGCCCTGCAGGAGAGGTACTGGACCTGCTGGGGCTTTGGATGACCGATTTGCTGTGAAACCAGGAGCCAAGGAGACCTGTCCCACTGCAAATGGAGCTGCCAAGTGATGCCAGAAGCTGCAAATGCAAACCAAGCTGTGGTGGACCAGGTAAAGCACATTGTTTTTTTTTCTTGTCCTGGAGAAGTTGGAGGGAAGGACCACTTGTGGTATTTAGCATGGTCCTTGGAGCTGACCATGGGAGGATCTTGCTGGGCTGTGGATGCTCAGGTATTGCCATGGTTTTAAATGCATGAGATGCCCAGTAGTAGAGAGCTGCCATGTGCTTGGGCTCTGAAGGAGGCTCTGTGCCCTCCTTGGGTGGAGGAGAGGAGGGCCTGGTGCTCCCCAGCCTGTGGTGCCCCATGGGACGGGGTGGGATGGAGAATGCCCTGGCAGGACCCTGCCAGCTGAGGAGAAGAGCTGGGTGTGGAGGAGGAGAGACTGACCCCTGCTCTGCCTCTGTGACTGTGAAAGGCCACTAAGCCCTGCTCCTACAGTGCACTGGTACTGCAGCATGTTTCTGCCCTCAATATGATGGGGACTTAGGTGTCTTTTAGCTGCCAGAGGAAACACAAGGCCAGGAGAGTTGGGATTAAGGTAGAGTGAGCCCCAGAACAACTATCGAAGCATCCTGTAACTGTGTAGGTGATCAGTGCCCTTGACAACTGTCCACTTTCTTATTTTAGGCTGAGATGCCTAAGGGCAGTACCCTGCTGAGTCAGGCCTGAACCTCCATCCAGAATCGACCCATCTTCATGTGGCATTGTCTCCTGGCAGTCACAGCATCACAGTTACTGCCTTGCTGACCTCCATGTCAGAGATTCCCCTTGAGCTGTGATTAACTTGTTGAGGCTTGTAAATTTTCTTCTGCATTTACACAAAGACAGCTGGCTGGATTAAATGGTTTCATAGTATTACAGAAAAGGAAAACCTAGGAGGCATTACATTTGTTGGGGCCAAGGACTTTGATTTGTTTCAAAAAGTAGTGGGGAAAAATGAGTTTACTCTTTTTGAATTTCATGGTTGCACCGCTAATGTCAGGGTGTGCAAAATGTAGACATTTGAGATACTGTCTTGATTTAGAAAAGGAGTAGAGAACCAGCTCAGGGTTTGGAAGTGAGATGTAAAATAAACAGTGAGGAAAAAAATTGATTCTGAACATGGGAATAAAAAGGGAGAAAGCAAACCCAGGGCTGTGTGTTGAGGTGTGTGCTACCAAAAAAATCAATGTTCTCCCCTGCAATGTGGGATTGCATTGCTCAGGGGAAGGCAGGAGAAACATGTCTGAAAGGAGCCAACTTTATTTCCCTTCTTTCTCAGAAGAAAACAAGTACAAACCCTGCTTGGATTAGAGAGGATTATGGGCTGCCCAGTTGGGAATTCATGTTTGGGACTTCATGATGATGCAGCTGGGTAAGTGATCTCACTGCAGTTATTTGGTAGGAAACCTTTTGATAGCATCTAAAACAGTTTGAGTGTCGCAGTCAGTCCCTTCATTGAGCGCTGGAGTTCTTCCTTCATGGGTTAAAACGGGGGAAGGGAATGCTCCCATGGATGGTGTGAGCTGTCTGTGCCAGCACTGCCCTCCTCTCCCTTGGTCCTCACTGTAGCCCTTGTCTTTGCCTTTGCTGCAGCTCCGTGTCCTCTGCAAGACACCAGCTGTGCCCAGTTACTCTGTGGGTTCGATCTGGTGAGTGCAGCACTGATGCCAAGAAAGACGTTTCTGATGTGCCTGTGTCACCCCCCAGGGGCTCTGGTCCTGGTGTCCAGAAGCTGGGCAGTGCCTGTGCTGGGGCTTTGTCTCGGAGTCTGCAGCAGGGCTGTGGGGGGATGCAGGCTGATGGTACCCTGTGTCCTTCTGGCACTGCAGCAAGAGAGAGGTTAGTAATGCCACACGCCTGCTGCTGGCCTTGGCTGTATGCTCGTGTGTTTCTGCAGGAGGATGAGAGCTGTCAGTAGCATTTCCCAGGGGATGGGGATTTTCAGCCCTGTAGAGCGGCTCCCTGCATGAACCAACAGTTCCCTGTGCCTCTGAAGAGAGCAGGGCCAGCAGCCTGCTTTGGTCAGACCCTGCTAGGATGGAGGAGGGTGGCTTGTCTGAAGTGCTGAGGGGGGCTGGCTTGCTTCTGTGCTGGGCTGTGTGCCAGTGTGATCCTCCCTCCATGCCCTGGGCTGCTCCACATGTGTCCTCTTGGAGTCAGAAATGCAGGCAGCCAGCTGAGAGCCAAGTGTGAGCTGGGAGTGATGGCTCCAAGCTGAGCTTACTGGTAACAGTTGGATATTGTGCAGGAAAGCAGAGGGGAGCTCATGGGGCAGAGGGAGTGTTGGCAAGGGAAGAGGGGCTTGTTGGTCCCTGAGGGAGCAGAGGTGGGTATGTCCAACCCCAGGAATGGAGAGGGGGCAGCGATATAAACCCCGTCCCTCCTCTGACTCCATGGTCCTGAGCATCCTCGGTGGTGAAATTTCAGCTTCTGGGCTCTCTTTTTGAAAGCAGGGGTCTCCCCTGGGGGCGATGGCTGATGCTTCCTTTTGTGTCTGACTTGCAAGCCTTGTTGGAAGCGATAAGCCCGGGCATTTGGAAGAAGCCCGCAAGAGACTTGGTCCTCCCTCGACTTCCCTGTCTCAGCTGCACCCGTGTACCTGGGCAGGGAGCTCTGTAAGAGGGGGGGGTCGTCTGAGGAGTTTTCCATCTCCAGGCATGGTGAGGCCCAGGACTGGGTCAGAGAGCGGAGCAGGGTCAGCAAGGGACTGTCTGTAGCCACTGCCCCGTGCCGGGGTAACACACCCGGGGCTGCGGCTGTGCTGGAGCCGGGCGGGTGTGCTGGAGGCGGTTTCAGGGCCTGCTTGCTGTGCTCACTGGGTGCTTTGGGCACTGAGCATCCCTGTCCCCTCTGTCCCCATGTCCCAGAGCTGCCCGCCCCCCCCCCCACCCCCCGCCACATCACTGCTGTTCCCATGGCAGTGTTGGGGCCAGCCAGGATGCCCAGTTGCCCTGGCAATGGGGGCAACAGCCTGTCTGGCACTGGGGATCCTCCTGTGAGTGTGTCCCCATGGCCCTCGCGGAGTGAGAGAGGTGAGGGATGCTGAGGGGGTGGTGGCTGCGTCCCCTCCCCGACCAAAAGCCGAAGGGCGCCTCTGGGTGCCGGTGCTGCCGGGAGGCTCACCCACGGGCAGGGGGGTCTTGGCAGCGAGGCTGAGCAGGGACCGGGGCTGTGGGGGAGCTCGGGGGGTGGTGGTGACACCCCCTGCCCCATGCTGCAGGGCTGGGGGCATCCCTTGTGCGAGAGGGGGGTGCCTAGGGCAGGGTGGTGCCCGGGGCAGGGGGCCCTCGGTCCTGAATTTAAAATCCATAGGGATTTTCTGAGCAGCAGTTCTTGCGTACATCCAGGGAAAGGAGTGATGGGCTTGGCAGTGCTAGGTGTACAGCTGCACTCAATGATCTGAAAGGTCTTTTCCAGCCTAAACGATTCTATGAAATGTGGTCCAGATGCCAGAAAAAGAGTAAATAAAAAAGGAGATGCAAAGTTGCCAAGCCAGGATAGCAGAGATCAGATGCTGGGAAGGGGAAAATGGTACTGTAAAGACTTAAGGCAGGAGCCGCAGCAGTAAATGATAGTATGTGGAGCTGGGGACTCTCCAGCAGACCCTTGGAAGGGACCCTTGGTGCATCTCACTGTTCAGCTGACAGATAAAGTTCATGAAAAGATATAGTTGTGGCTCATGGGACTGCACCCACAGCAAAAGGCTTTTTTGTCTCAGGGAATATTTTTATGGAGTTTTACTTCTATGAATCTTAACTCTGCCACTTAAATATGGTCTAATCACGAAACAGTGTGGGACGGCCTTATGTTCTCCACGTAGGAAGGATTCCACAGCCTGGAGACACAGGTGTATCCTTTGGGTCTGCTGTGAATGGGATTCTGGATTTTCAAAGTCTCATTGTTACTCCTTCCAGGTTTGCCTAGTCATGGCCACTGGCAAGATTCATCGGTCCATGGGATCCTCCAAAACGGCTGATGGACTCCAGAGTAAGGTGGCAGTACGTTGTTATCCGAAGCTGGTCAGAGAGGCAGAGCAGTGTGTGACTGTAAGTACCTGCTGGGGGCCGGGTAGGAGCTGGGTTAAGGCTGGAAGCTGCCCCTGTCCCTCCTCTGCCTTCCCCTCCGGTTGTCAGGGTGCTGTGGAGCCAGGCACCACCTCCCCACCTGTTTGCTGCCGTGCTTCTGTTGGAGGGGGCTGTCACGGTGCAGTGGGGGGTGGACTGTGTTGCTTCAGGATAAAGTCCAGGGTCTTGCCTGAACGTGCCAGTGAAGCCGAGATAAAGGAATGTACTGGGCATTGCACGGGAACAGCTGAAGCACAAACATGTGCTTCCTTCCGTCCTCTTTGCTGTGTGGGCAGTAACATCTTCTGTCACGTGGGCATACCTGCCAGTGCTGCCCTGGCCACACCGCTGGGCAGCTGGGCATGTGGTAGGCTGCTCAAACCGCCTGGAGTCTTGACAGGACACGGCTGGTTCCAGATAGAATAGCTTCCAAAAGAGTTGTTTCATGGTATCTCGTGTCCTGTGTGGATCACAGATGCAGCCCTGCAAACAGCAGTGGATCCAGGGCGATTCCTCCTTCCCATCCACAACTGTCCCCTTTGCTGGCTGGAGCTCCCTTAACTGGAGGTGACCCAGTGCTGAGGCTCTGTCAAGGAGACATCTCTGTATCCTTCTGTGGAGGGGTCTGTGAGGCCAGAACAGAGAGAAAACAAGTGCTAATGGAAAAGAAATAATGAAAACTTGGACCCATTCCTCTCCACCTCAGTCTTGGCACAACGCTGCTTTTCTGCTTTCCTCTGACTCATCCAGCAGTGCCATCTCCACCTGTGTGTTGGTTGTGAGCACTGTGCAAGGGTGAAGTTAGGGGATTTCTGATAACTCCTCCCCGCTCTCTCCAGAGGTCTCTGGCTCAATCCAGCAAAACTCAAGAGAGTACAAATACCCAAAGAGCAGAAATCCCCAAACATGTCACATCATCTCATGAAGGAGAAGCTAATGGGACAGAGCCACTTGCTTAGAGCGTGTGTATTCCGCTCTATATCATTAGTTTACTGATGTTAAATATTTCAGCAGGTAATTTACGGGACTTCCAGGACTATCCTAGTGGCTGTGATCACAAATTACTCATCAGTGGCACTTGAACGAGAAAAGTCTTTCTGCAGAAAGGCATTTCTGTAGCTCTTGCTGGTGTTTTGCATTTCAGCTGACTCCCTCTGCCTTCCTGAAGGAGATGTCTCTTACCACCAAGCAGAGGCTGGCCAGCACCTGGGAGATGAGGCAGCCCCGGATTGCCCAGCTTCTAGACATGGGTGAAACCTCCCATCACAAGGTAGCCTTTTCCTGTCCTTTGCCTTGCTGTTTGATGTGACATTTGAAGAGGGTGTGTGTTTGTGACAGGAGTGCCTCCGGCTCATCTGAATACCTCAGTGACTAGGGCCTGTTGTCTTTTCAAACTGCTGGTGGTGGTGGAGTTCCTTCTGCTGGGGAAAGGTAGAACATTTTTCCCTGGTGAGAGGTTGGAAGTCCTGATCTGTGCTAAGTCAATATAAATAACCTCTGCTGAAGTTGGTGGGTTTTGCTGGAGTTTAGCTGATACTGGGGAAAGGCTGGGACAGGCCACAAGGGCCCGAGCTTGCCATTTTCCATCCTCCTGGTGAAATAGCCACCTCGTGCTTTGGTGTAGTCACTGTCAAATGCTTGGGGTCATGGGACTCCCTCAACAGTGGCAGCATTGGCCTTTGAAGGCTGAGGGCCTATAGTAATTACTTAAGATTTAACAAAACCAAGTGCATTAATGTTTTGGGTTGGAACAATGTGTGGGACCTTTACAGGGTGTTAGATTTTGCAGGCTGCCAGATATACAGGGGAATCGCCCTGGGCAGAGGGGAGTGGAAGTGCGTTCTCTGGATCACTTAGATGTATGTTTAAGCTGCTTTTCTCACAGGACTGCTCACTGTAGCACACAGTCCAAATGAGTGGATCGCTGAGGTAGGCTGTTGAGTGGAAAACTGCCAGCAAGAGACCTGTAACCATTTGGTTAAGGATTGCCCTAGGCAGCACAGGAGGTTGGGAACGCATCAGATGAGCGCACACATAACTGGCAGCGTGCTGCAGGCACGAGCTGCCGTGTGAGCGTGGCTCCTGTGGAGCAGCAGGAGGCCTGCCTGGGTCTTTTGAGTGGGAACAGTGCATCTGGGAGAGGGGAGACAAAGCAGGGAGGAATTTTCTCAAGTATTGCCTCTGCTCTGTGAACATTTGCGGTTTGTGTATATTTTCAGACGTGCTTCTGCAGTGGTATTAAATGAAATGGCAATAATGGAAAACAGTAAAGCATCTATTTAAAGCCTATGGATAAAGGAGATACCAAGTCCAGTCTTACTCAAGTTGCCCAGTAATGCTGAGAAAAGAGCTAAACCTTACCACTATCCAGCATTCACCTCCTTTGTCTTTTTCCCAACTACTGTGTTACTTTCTTTTTAGCCTTACCTCCTCTGGTAGTACGGTCTTCTAAGTGATTTCTAGGCTCTCTATCAAAACAGGTATTTAGGGATGTGTGGGACTCGGTCTCTCTGTCTCAGAGCAAAGATCATCCCAAAATTGTTTCCCATGGAGTCTCGTGTAAATTCTTGGGTTTCACTTGCTCCGTGAGTGCTCGTGGCTCTTCCAGGAAGTGCTCTGGAGCTGTGTGACCACGTTAGCACAGGGCTCTGCTGGCAGTAAGCGCTGCCTTGCATTCTGGAGAAGGAAACCTGGAGGAACACCCGCCAAAAGAGCTTCTTAGCTTGAGCCTGCTCAGTGTGGTCCAGAAACTTTTGATCAGCTCAGAACACAGGTGGGGGGCTGTTTCCCTAGCGTGAGCCACGTGGACGTACTCACCAAGAGACTGTACTCCACTGGAGATCGGTAGGATTCTTTCATGAATCTTTCTCCCAGCAGCTGACCCTCCTCTCACCACTCTGTCTTGCCTCTCCAGTTCTCAGCAGTTGACCTGGAGCAGAGCTTGTTTCAGCCTTTTCCTTCAGAGGTGGTATTTCAGAACTACGTCCCCGTCGAGGTCTACGAAGTGCCACTGATTCTGAGGAACACTGACAAGGTAAGTGCTGGGATGCGGAGCTTTAACACTGTGCTGGAAGAGGAGAGCAGTGTAATTCCTGTGGTTTACAGCATAACAAGTTACCTGCTGCAGCACAGCACATCCAGAATAAAATGTCTCACCACCTTTATTTTGCAAGACGGTGGAAATCTTCCCATGCTGGGAATCCTCCCCCTGATTTTGGCCGTGTATTGGTGGTATCTAACTCAAAGGAGCTTTTCTAGTCAGCGTCCTTCCCCTTGAAAGCCCTGGATTGATGGGAATGTTGAGGGTTGTACAGTTCTTTCTGCTCTCCTGCTTTACCTCGAGTGTGCACCATGTGCTGGTGGCTCCTTGGTTAATCTCGGTTTCTGGAAGGACACCTCTGCCTCTCACAGCCTGTTTAGCTGCCTCTCTGTTGCTCACTGTCAAAGCCCAGGGCCTGAGCCTTCTCCATGCTGGAGGAAGTTATGGTTAGTGGCATTAGCACTCCAGGAAGGGTGTTTTGAAGCAGCAGGGGAAACGGACTGATTTAGCAGAAGCAGTGGGAGGCCTTTAGGTGCCACTTTAGGCTCCTGCTAAGCTTAATGCAGTTCTGCTCAGGTTTTTCTAAGCAACGTGGCTCTCTGCTTTCCCTTTGGAGAACCACAGCACATCCAGAGTAATGTTCTCTTGAAGGTCTCCACCTTCACTTGAAAAAATTGTGATCGTTTGAGATTTCCCAGGAAAGTTGAGAAGGGAGAAGTTGAAAAATGCCAGCAATGTTGTTGCACTGTAAGGAGGAAAATTGAGACCTTTTGAATTTCGGCAGGGGAAACGTTTGCTTGAATGAGTCATGTGCCAAGAGCAGCTGGTGGGAAAAGACAGGAGGGAGAAAGGAGCTGAGTGGGAAGGTGCTCTGGGAGAGAACATTGTACATGCAAGGGTTTCTCTTGACACGTAAGAGTAAGTGTGCTGGAAGCAGAGAATGTTCAGAAAAAGAAAGGTGTAATTAAAGATACTGTTCTGTAATAAAGAGTAAGATGTGTACGTGAGAGGAGGGCAGGATGGGCAGGTGGAAGTGTACGTGAGAGCACATGAATTAACCCCCCCTCCAAATCTACCAGTCTTGTTGGAAAACAAACAAGTGGACAAAAAAAGCTGTCAGGGCATGTGGCAGGTGGGGGAACAGCAAGAGAAGTCAAAATGTATTCTGAGATAACAGGTTTTGACAGGGACATGGTTGGAAATGGAAGACCCTTTGGCAAAGACAGTTGCAGGGTGGTCCCTCAGTTGTTCCTGGAGAGTCCTGCGCCATTCCTGGCCTGGCGTTTAGCTTGGGAATACTGGGAAGAGCAGCATGGGTGCCCCTGTCCAAGGGATACCATTCATGGGGTCCACGCTGATTCTGGGCACTCTTTGCTGTAGTATCCTCTTTCCTGATTAAAATGTGCCTCAGCTTCTCTTTTTTCCTATAGCTCTGCTTTGTTCCCATTAAGTCTTTTGGCTTCAGCTGCTCTGTTATCCAGACAGCACTTCAAAGTATTTGATGTTGCCAAGTACCAGCCAACAGGCAAACAGTCAATTTGCTCTATTCATGCTTCCTCCAGTGGAAAAGAACATCTGCATCAACATGTCTGCTATTCCCAGTAAAAAATAATAAACTTGTACAGCTGCACCTTGTGATTTTTATGCCCTGTAAAGGGGAGGCAATGTGTGAGCTGTTGATTTTTTCCAAAAAGAGTTAGTTTTGAAGCTAGTAAGACCTCAGCCATTGGACAGCTCTGGTGTAAAAGTAAGATCAGCTTTAAGGAAAATCCTTGGCATATTTAAGTATACAAACATAGAGATGATAATCCCAAGAGAGGTGGTTATATTCTAATTTTGTTGGCTTTTGGTGATGTCTAGCAACATTGTACTCTGTGTGTCATCCCGTGCTGAATCCTGTGTGTGTCTGACGTACTTTTCCTTGTCAGATTGCTTTCCCAGCTGCCAGGCAGCCCTGTTAGAGGATCCTCTGGATCCAGCAAGGCAAGGGTTTGAGCTTTTTTGGGTAGAAAAGACTGGAGGAACAGGTCAAGGTGAAGGGGCTGCTGCAGCTTAGCTGGGACTGATGCGACCTGCTGAAAAAGATGGCTGTTTCTCCTCCTTGCTGCCGCTGTCATCTTCTTTCCCTAAGTGCCTGATTTTTTTGCCATATTGACCAGTACAAAAGAGTTGTATTGGTTAATGGAAGTGTTTGCTCTCCCTGCAGAAAGGCAGAAAGGAAAAAGCATCGTTCTTTGATCATTTCCTACTTGTTCTTTGTCACTCTGTCTTCTTGGGGATCTTTTATTCAGCTGCTAAGAATGACATCTCTTGGCACCACAGAAGGCAGCTGCATATCATGCCTGTGTGATCAGGAAAGAAAAGACAGAGGTGTAATTTTTGTTAATCAGTGGCAGCTTTCTTCTCCCTGCATAACCACCATGCTGGGTCTGTCATGTGCTACCATAGGGAGCCAAACGGTGGTTTCCCAGTGCCTTGTAATGAGGGAGGAGGGAGAAGACCTTTCTTGGGATTTCCTCTTCTTATGACAGTCCTAATTTGGGGTCCTGACTCCTTTGACCTGATCCTTGACCTCCTTAATCCAGAGCCCTGTGCTGCTGGTGGAGCTTGCTGCTGCCTGGTTTCCAGAGCGGTCATACAGCCAGATGTGTTGTCTTCTTCAGGAGGGTGCCTGGTGAGTAGATCCCCCTCCACCTTCCCAGGGACGAGCTGCCGTCAGATTCAAGTGGAGCTGACATTGCAGAAGAGACACAGGTTTTTTAATCTAAAAAAAAAAAAAAAAAAAAAAAAGCTGTAACTGTTTATCTTCTCACTGGGATTCACTGAAGAAAAGTCAATTGATTTTCAGGCAGTGTATAAAGGCTCATGGTCAAACATGATGTAAGCAAGGGGAGGACACGCAGTTCCCATTCCCGTACTTGCTTCTCTCCTCATTAGTGCAGGATTTGTTTCATTTACTAATTTCATTGCTTACTATCTCAAGCTTTCGACAACATTCCCTTTATTAAAGAAATGGCCATACGGAGAGACAGCAAAACGTGGAGATAAACTTAAAAACAGTGCCAATAAAGGGATGCTGCTTTAGTGATTCTGTTTCCTGTTCTGGCTGATGGGCAATTTTGCTGATATCCAAGCGAATTGTTCAGGCTGTGGGGAGGGAAGGCTTTGAAGAGTGTGTTGGCATTGTTTGTAGCTCTCTCCAACTGAAGTTGGAGCAGACTTGAATTGGCAAGAGGGGCTGGTTTTTAAATCTACTGTAAATTGCTTTTTTTTTTTTCCTCCAAGCATCTGAATAATTAGCCAGCCCGTCAGTGTTTGGTCGTAGCAAGACACAGGCAGACAGACAGTGCTGTGCCCTTCAAATGATATCTGCAGTGCTATTTAGAAATGAGTGTTAAATTAACTTTCCAGGATATGGGCAGCACTGGCCCTGAATATGTGGTCTCTTCCAAGGTGAGCAGAACTTCTGAAGATAAGATGCACAGGCTTAACTCTTTCCAGAGCTGTCCCACCAGAGCCTCATGGTGCCCCAAAAGCTCACCTTTAGGCTTAAACCATTAGTTTATATTTTAAAGGCCATGTTTTGCTAATACAGCAGTACCAATTTGCTGATTTCCACCCAGTTTGGTCTTGCCAGAGCTGGAGGGAACCATTCATTGTAGCCAGCTGTGCCTGGAAACACACGGCATCAGTCATGAGCAGGGGTCATGGCCAGGAGCGTCACTCTTGTCCTGGTGACCGGTTGTACCAAAACCTGAGGAAGGTGGAAGGCTCTGTCCCTCCCAGTGTTGCACAGGCTTAGGTCCAGCAGGCTTAAGTCCAGAGCATGTGGCTCTTGGAAAGGGGAGCAGAGGTGTGGAGGAGACCTTGGAAAAGGTGCCTGAAACCTGGCCACAGGGGAGAGTTTATTTTTTATCACGTAAGGTATCTTATATGAGTTCATGCCCTTTCAGAATTTCTGTTTTTCAGTAATGGAAGAAATTGTTATTCTGCTTGTCTAGGGAAACTAAACTTTTTGTATCATGCTGTACCTGTTGGTTAACTGAATTAAAGAAGTGTAGAATCTTCAAGGCAGTTATGCTCCTACAAGCAAGAGTGACTCAGCCGGGTGCTTTTCCCAAAGGAAAAGCAGGAGGAGTTTGGTTATCAAACCAGGTGGCCCTGATCTCCCCAGCCCAGCAAGGAAGCGCAGATGGGATCTGGAGGGGTGAGCTATGGACTGAGGACACAAATGGAGACAAGCTTCATTAGCTCACTCAGCAGTCTGCTATTGGCTGAACCAAGCTTGACAAGTTAGTCTCTGTTGTCAGTGGCAGTGAGTGCCACATTCCTTTTTTTTTTTAGAGGCTCTGCCTTTTGATTTCATAAAACATCCCCTTGATGGTGCTCTGGGGCAGAGGCTAAACCAAAGTGGTCCCCATCTGTGCTTTTGCCGAGGAGATGCTGGTGCTGAGGTGCCAGGAGGCGGCTGGTGGTTGGTGGGAGCATCTAGCCAGCCTCATGCCCTGACCTCCACCTCCTGCTGGGGCTTGGGGCGGTTTGGGGCTCTCTTCTGCCACTGGCAGTTTGTGTGGATAAAGAGCAGCTTCAAAATGAAGAACGCAGGGTCCCCCACCTCAGGACTGCTGAAACACCTGGGACGAGGCTCTGTGCACAACTGATGTAGGATGGGGTTTTATTTCCCCTTCTTGTGCAGCCTCCGTGAGGAGCGATAGGTCGGCTGACAAAGGTGTGAATGGTCTCTCTCTAGAGCTGTGGCTTGGTAAAGTACAGCTGCATTTTTAATACTGAGTTCTGCTTCCTCTTTCACTCGTGCAAGGCCAGAATGACCAGATCACTTCAATTAACTACCTTTAAGTAGCTTCAAGAGAACTGAGTGTGGTGGCTCCTCAGTCGTCCCTTAGAGGAGCCATCCATCTATCCCATCTATCGATCCCTTCCTCCATCCCTCCATCGATCCCTCCCATCGATCTCATCCATCCATCCATCCATCCATCCATCCATCCATCCATCCATCCATCCATCCATCCATCCCATCCATCCCATCCATCCATCCATCCATCCATCCATCCATCCATCCATCCATCCATCTCTCGGATGCACGGTGGTGTCTTATAACCAAATTTTGGAAGCTCTTACTCACAATGGAAATCTGTCGTGGGAGGAGCTAATAATCTCAGCATTGAACTTCTTGAATAAGTGATTGATCGCCACCCTTGCCTAGCACTCAGGGACTCTGTGCAAGCTCCTACAGGGACAAAAGTAGCCACCGTCTTTGTCTATCCAGGGCACAGGGCGACTGGGTTGTGTTCTGGAGCATTCAAGGATAAGCGAGTAGCAGGGACGTTATCAGAAGTTAGATCGTAGTCTTCAAAGTGGGGGGATTTTTTAGCGTGGCTCCAAGAGATTCCTTGTCTCTGGGACAAAGCCTGGATCCACGTAAGCAGAAGCTGACCTGGAAACCTGAGTGAATCTGGCCCGGCAGAGCCTTTTAGTCCTGGCAGGTCTCCTGTTCAGTGGTGCCCTGTGCTGCCCCTTGGCCCCACATCAAATGCTAACCGGAAGAATGAGGACATGATGTGAATCCTCCTCCTCTGGAGTGGGCTGTTGGCCCTGGCTCGCCCTGGGAAATTCAAAGTCTGGCTCCATTGAGACAGCCTATCGTTATTCCTCAGTCATAATTTCTTGGGTACAATTTACTGCCTGGCTTGTTGCCAAGCTTTGATAAATGAGCTTTGCCAGATAGCAGACACGCAGATTCACCTCTGGAGCAGAGCTATCGGGTCTCCTTTTCCAGTGAGCTACCATGAATCAGAGGGCAAAGAAAACCTAACACCCACCGGCTTGAACGTGTTGGCTGGGTAGCCCTTGGCTGGTGACAGCGCAGTGGATGCCTCTGAGGCTGGTGATGGGCTGTGCACGGGATGCAGGGGCAGCAGAGGAGGGTTGGTGGGATCCTGTGTGAGGCCCCAGAGTTTACCCTGTGCCAACGACCTTCCCCCATCCCACTCTCATCTTGCTTTTTTTAAGACTTTCTTTTGCAGCTCTGGAGGACAAATTAAATGGAGTGGAGTTGATTGATTTTGCCAGCACCTGGAATAATTTTGATGCCTTTGGCATGCTCCATCCTGGGATGCAGACGTGCAGACCTGACCTGCTGTCTGTGCAGGGCACAGCCAGCCTAAGGAGCTATCCTAGCTGGGGCATCCTACACACGCTGCTGGGACCCTGCCTGCTCAGCAAGTTATTGCTTCCCTGGCCCCCAGTCTTACACTTGCTAGCAGAGGTTGCTTTGGGGGGTTATTTAAAATACTTCTCAAGACTTCAAAGTGCTGCTTGGTTTTCTGATGCTCTTCTCCCTTGGGCTGGCTGGTGTCCTGTTAGAGCGGAGTGCTGCCAGTCTGACGGATGGAAACTCGAGCTAACTTCACCTGGATCAAGCATTTGCTTGGATCATGGCAGGATCGTGTTGCTTTCCATTAAAAAAAAAAAAAAAAGGGGGGTGGGGGGAAAACCTCTTCTCTTAGAATACTGCAGAGTTTTGCGTGAGTAGTGCCTGTCGTCCCAAACACAGCACTGAACTGTGGGGTGCAGGCACCACCGCCACTGTGATGGACACTTGGAAGCTGTACACCTGCCTCCCAGTGCGTTTCCTGCTGGCCAGAGAGCACTGTGTGCGTTTCCTCTCTGCAGGCTTGCTCCCTGGGAATGTGGTTTCAGAGGGGCTGGAAGTCCAACACCTTCACTGCCCCATCCGTGGAGAGAGGTCCATGAGAAACCAGAGGGACAAGAGTGCTTGGGAAGCTCGGGCCATGCCTACAGGGCACGTGCCTTCCAGTTTGCTTTGTGCTTATTGCTTTACTGCTCTGCTATGAACATTTATAGCTGAATTTTCTAAAGCAGAGGTCACTGGGGCACCTCACTGCAGCTGGTGATCAGTGGGAACCGAGTGCTTCAGTTCTTCGGGGGGTGTCGAGAAGCACTGAGTAACTCTTGGGAAAGAAGACGTTGGTGTCAGGGTTTTGATCAGCCGGTTTTGCAGAGTTATTCTTCAGGCTCTCAGCAGTATCCCCCAGCCATGTGGCTGCTGCGGTGGGATTTGAGCAGTCCTGGCTTCCTCTGGCCTTGAGCCTTTATGCCAACCCAGGCACCATTGTCAGGAAGCCAAGAGAGGTGAAGTAGCTTCCTTTGGTGTGCACTCCAAAAGAGAGACTGGAGGGGGAATAACCTCCTCCTGAGGATGAGCATCCCTTGGACTGGGCAAAACTGGGTTGATGAAGTGAGTCTGTTAAAGGAAGGTAAAATACAGGTTGTAGAAGCTCCTGCATAGTTGCTGTTTTCAGACACTAGCTTGGATTTAGGGAAATGGAGCCTTTCTGATTTTTATCCTCATATCTTTATTCCTTCCTTTTCCTGCACCCCACAAGAGACCAGGGTCCATCGTTTCCATGCTAAGTTAGTGTTTGGCTTGTCTTACAGGCTGGCTAATGCTCGTGCTGGAGGATTGAACCCAGTGAAGGAGTGATTCCCCCCGAGACAGAGGTGGCTGTGGCTGTCACAGCAAACTTGGATGACATGGAGAAATTCAAGGATGAGGTGAACCTGTTCATAGAGAACAGCCACACCTACGTTATCCCCGTCTGGGCTGTTGGCATTGGCACCACGATTGTCACCGACAAACCCTTTGCGCCGGAGCTCAACTTGGGACCCCACTTCAGGTAGGGTATCTCTCAGCGTCCACTTCTGCCGTGGGCTCAGCAAGAAGGAGTTTTGCTGTAGTCCTTCAGGCTAGTTGTTCTTCAGCGCTCAAGGTCCTGGCTCTGTTTTCCTGAAGCCACAGGGCTTCCTTTAGAAACCTTCTATGGCCATTGGAAAGTTGTTAGATACCCTCAAAAGCCACCAAAATAGAAACCAGCTGTTAAATTGTCACTGATACATATATAATACATGTATTTCCTCACTTTTTCAAATAAAGATTTGGAGGAAAACAGCAGGTCCTGGAAGCCTCTGGGTGGAAAATGCTGCATTACAAGTATAAACATATTTCCCTTTGCGATAATGTTGCTTGTTTTTCCCTTCACTATGGAGTATCATCTCGCAACAGCGGAAAACCTTGGCGGTAGCTTGTTAGCAGGTCCTTGACTAAATTAATGGTGCTGTTTTGTTTGCCCTCTGCCCAGCAGTCCTGGAGGAGCAACAGAATTTCCTTGCCCCGTACCATCCCTCAGTTTGCTCACCTTCCCCGTCTCCCCTGCCAGGCTGCTCTTTATTAGACGTAGTCGCTCTTTCCTCATTTCTCCCACCGGCTTTCCTCGGTGTCAGTGCCACAGCGGCAGCCTGAGGCGCGGGCAGGCGAGGGTGGCTGCAGGACCAGCTCTGAAAGGGAGAGGAGGAGAAGTCCACTGAGTTTGGGTGGGATAAGTGGAAAGTGTTAATTAAAGAGCTTAGCTCAAAGGAGGGGATTCACTGGTCCTAACGCCTGTGTCTGAAACCAGGCATGTTCCCGTAAATGGGAGAAAAATAAGCCTTTTCAAAGTGCTGCCTGCCTTGTGTTGGAGACCTCTTGGGACAGGAAGAATAGTCTTCTCGAGGTGCCTGTTCCTTTCCCTGGCTGCAAAGAGGGTCCACGGTGGTCCAATACCTAAATTTTGGGGTAGAAAGAGCAGGTTGATCCTACTCTTTAGGATAGACTTTGGGGGTTTAAATATGCGTGCACAAGCCACCCACATAAGCAGGGACATTGCAGGGAGGTTGATGCTTGTCCAGCGTGTCCTGTGCTCTGTGCAGCCACAAATTGGCTACCCAATGGAGTGGACAATGTCAGTGTGATTTGTGTCATCGTCCTCTGCCCCCCTTCACGTCTTGGTCTGCAGACTCTGGAGTTGTTGCCATTGCTGTCGGCTGCAGAGCTGCCACCAGGTGAGCTGAGATGGGACCCAGGTAACATCTCAGATGAGTTGGGCTTTCCCAGAGCCACAAATTCTGCATCCACCCAGAGCTTCTCCAGGCTTTCGTCTGTGCTGTCCACCACATAAACCATTCCACACTAAGCTTGTACGCATCATGTTTTAACAGTCTGTTTCAAAGACTGGTTTGTTCTGTACTCTCAGGTCTGTATTTAGCTGCTTGTGGCAGACATGCATTTTGTAAGCCGTGTATTCTGTCCTTTTCAAAAAACCAGTAACTGTTCCAGGAACAATTCATGTCCTGGTCATGCTCAGATTTATAGAGAGTAAAATAATTACTCCAGACTAGCCTGCAGTTAGTGTTTCTTTACATGAAGAAATCAATTTCCATTGAATATTCATTTTGGTTTATATCTAGCTCTCGTTATTCATCTCTCGTTGTTGCTCTATCCCCTCAGCAGCCAGACCTGGTCTGGCTGCCATGTTTGTAGTGGGGAAACGTCTGTCGATCCTATGTTCTCACAGTGCATTTATCTTCCTAAACCACAAAACGATGACATGTTGGGGGTGATGAGGGTTGAATGCTCCCGAAGGGATGGGGGGTGAGTGGATAACGTGGGTGCCAGGGCAGGGGCCCCGCCAGCGAGGCAAGGGGTGCCCAGGTCACCGGAGGGTCTCTGGGCTGGTGATGCTCTGTCTGCGGCAGCTGAGATGAGGATCTTCATGCAGCTCTTCCTTGCTGTACGCAAACAGAGCAGCTGCTGGGTGCTGATAAACTTAGGAGCAACCAAGGTCTGGCTTTTGCTGAAGCTTTGAGCTAGGTCAGCCTTTTTGGAGGTGCTTTTATTGCTGAGTGTGCAGTCAGATAACGCCATCGGGGTGCTGAAGCTGGGTGACCGCTGGGAAATAGCAGCTCCCATGACATTTTCCATCTCTTTTTCTCTTCCAGCCTGGATCCCTGCTGTTACCACTTCAAGATAACAAACAAAGGACGGCGCACCCATCAGCTCTACTGGTCAACAGAAGGTTTTGGCCTGTTTCACCAGCGTGATCGGGTCCCTGCTGGCAGCACCACCAAGGGCCAAGGTTTCTCCCAGAGCCCCAGACCTGCCTGCCCTGTGTTTAAGGTTCAACCGCTGAGGGTGGAGCTGATGCCAGGCAAGACTATGGAGATGGTGCTGGAAGGCTTCTCCAGCACTCCCCAGGTGAGGTCCCCCCCGAGGGCTGAGCCTTCCCCATCAGGAGCAAGTGCTTTCAAGAGCCACAGTTACCATGGCAGCACCAGCTGCTTTCCTTGCTGGCCACCATCAGTTCCTAAGGCTTTTTCATGTTTCCATGGCTACTGTAAACCCAACCTGCTGATACCAAAACACAGGCTGAAGGAAATATTGCTACTTCAGAGGCAAATGGCAGGTTACAAGGTGTCATGTGCTGAGGCAGAAAGGAAGGGCAGAGAAAATAAGTTACGCTTAGACTAGGAGCACAGGCAGAAAGTAAATAAAAAAGTGCAAAGTAATGTATTTGGGGGAAGCAGTGAGTAAAACAAAACACCTGTGAAGGGTGGGAGGGTCTGGGAGTAGCATCGTTTTTCCTCTATAGACAAACATGGGCAGAGGGCTTGTCTAGCACTGAGTCCTGGAGCAGAAAAATGAACAGTGTGTCAGCTGAGTGATCGGGGTGATGTTCATCCATGTGGGAAACTGTTCACAGGGATCATTATAATTGACAGCTTGGCCTTTGCCAATATTTCCATAACAGCTCGCCCCAGTCTCTCAGCCAGGCCCCCGGTCCCAAGGGCAGGCAGGTCTCGCAGCACCCTTGGATGGCAGCTCAGAGGGGGAGATTTCAGCAGGATCACTGGGTGTTCTCCTCCCTGGACCCTTCTTTCCAGGGAAATCCAACTCTCCAGAGAAGCTGCCAGCTAACCCTGGTGTGCATTCCCCTTCTCCGAGGTCGCTGACCACAGATATTTAGGTGAATGTGGAATAAATCTGCATCAAGCTCCTGCTGATACTTGTGTTTTGAAAGGTGTTTTAAAGGATTGCCTTGGTGGTAGCCTGAGGAATACTCGATTACTCACCTAGTTGACTGCGATGAGACTGTCCCTGTGCAGTTCAGAGCCCAAAGGTTTTGCTGAAATGGGGAAAAGGTACCAGAAAGGAAATAAAGTGATCAGGGTGCAGGTGAGGCTGTCTTGCCTGGAAAGCCAAAAGGGGATCTGTGAGCTGAGCTGTGGCTACCTGCCTCCTGCAGTCAAAGCCAAGACCCTGGGAGTGGGCTTTCCACCTTCCTCGGGTCTTGAGAACTTTATACTCTTGAGGTTGGTCAGAAGCCCAACTCCCTGCATTGCACACGCAACACGGATGATTTTGAGTCTGTAGACTCTGAGGAGCAGTTGGGTTGTGGTGTTGTATCAGAGGGAAGAGGAGAAATGAAGGGAGGAATTTGGGGAACTGAAACCATGAGAAATCAGGAAAAAGTCTTAAGTGTAAGAGCATCCAGCTTAAGCAGAGGGTTTTCATGTGAACTGCAAGACATCTCTTTCCTGGGGAGGTTTCTTTTAAAACCAGCTCTAGGAGGGCACAGTACCTGCTAGGAATGAGTGACCCCCTCTTTACCTGAAGGCAGTCTGGCTATTTGGGTTTTTCCCATGGATCCTGTCCACTAAGCTTCCAAGGGAGGGTTTGCTAGCATTGGCCCTTCTATCACCTGTTTTCCTTAATATAGTTGTATTATTATTTTTTTTTTTAAATCAGTTCCTACAGCTTTCTGTAAGTATTATGCTTGGCAGTGGTACAAATCAAAACAGTAATCCTTTGGGGCAGGGACTATTACAATTGTAGGCAGCACATGACTCACAAGGGCTTTTTGTGGATAGTGGGGTGTAGCATTACGGACATTTGAGAGCAGAATAAATGGGATGCAGCATAAAAAGAAAAGGGGGCTGTTGAGGAGCCCAGTGGATGTAACTTGATGGCGGTAATACGGTCTGTGGCTGGGTGGGTAGCAAATGCAGTGCGTTTTCGGGACGCCCTGCTGGCCCCCGCTGGGTGACGGCTGACTCCTCCGTGCAGGTGGTGAAGGAGCGGCTGCTGTGCCACGCCGTCGTGGGGAGCAAGGCAGGGAAGGCACCGATAATGCAAGTGGATGTCACGTGCAAGTTCATTGCTCCCGTCCTGCAAATGTCCTCCAGAGAAATCACTTTCTGGGTGGAGAAGGTAAGTCTCTGGGTTTCATCCTGGTGTTGAAGAGCATGGCTGATGACTGAAAGCCTGGTGGGGGGGTGTGCTTGTGTTCAAAGGAGGAAGTTAAATGGCTTCTCCAAGTCTGTGGGACTTTGACTATTGAGCTGAGCTGGACCAAGATTTTGCCATTAACACTGAGATCAATATTTTGCTCCTCTGGGATTGGGAGCAGTCCCACCAGCTGTATTCTGCCTTGCTGTATTCTGCCTTCATGATGTGGAGACAGAATTGAACTGCTGAGCCAAGGGCACAGGGCGAGATGTGTGGGACTCACGAGAACAGCGTGGGCTTTGCACAGCCACCTCGTGTGCTGGGGCTGCAGGTGGGCGAGCAGACTGCTGCAGCTGAGCGATGCTAAACCCCCTCCTCACCCGTCCTGAGGTGCTTCGTAAAGTAAGTGAGGATGTTTTTGGAGATGGGACTGGTTTGTAACTTCACCAAAGTAAAACTCTGCCGAGGGGGATCGTGGCTACTTCTAGAGAGACACCAGTTCCTGTACTCAGTGTGAAGGGAGGTTTTTGGGGATCCTCCAAGGCACAGTGATGTCTGAACACCGATCCTGTAGGGAAGCTGAGAAGAACTGAGATTCCTGTCAGCTCCTCAGGCTGATGAGAAAAACCTGTCATCTCTTGTCTCTCTTTGCCTTCTGTGCTGTTGGTATGGATGCTAGCTCTTTGCAATTCCCCAAGCTTCACCTTCTTCAAAGGACCCGCAGACATCCTTCAGCTGCAGTGATGATAACACCAGCGCAAAGCAGATGCCCTTTAGTCTCTGGATCATGACTGCTGCATCACCTTTCCCTCTCCCGCGAGGTGTCTGAAAAAGAGAAGATATTTCATTATTTAGTTTCTGTGTTTTCAGGTCTCTCCTCTGGTTCCCAGGCTTCCAGAGAAGCACAAAACCCTGTGAGCAGGCAGTTCAGGTTTAATTAGAAGCTTTTCAGCTATCCCTGATGTCTGCCTGTGGTCTGCTTGATGCCATGTGCTCTGATTTATCGAGTGTTATGACACTGTTTGATATCGGTACATCCAGAACCAGTTTCCCAAACACTGTCTAGTTGATATAAACCATGCAGGAAGCCCAGAGCAATGCATAAACAGGAAAAAATAGCTTAGGTGGAGCCAAACTTTGAGACTACAGACAGCTTGTCACTGGAGCAGGGGCAGCAGGACACCCGTTGTAGCCCGACTGTTGAGGTTTCTAGCTGGCTGTATGTGCCTGTAGATGTTCAAAGCTAACCTTAGGCTGCTGCAGGCTCTCCACTATGGGCCAAATCCTGCTCGCTTTTCTCCTCTGACCAGCATCACTGCTTTTATGAGGCTACTAGAGCTGATAAGGTTGTAAGAAATTACTGTATGTGAGTGAAAATCATCTTGTGCCATTCTTCTCGAGAGAGGATACAAAACTGGAGACAAGTGGTCTGGGTTCACTTTCTGCTATTGATCTTGTTCATGCAGCTGCCTCCTCTCGGGCTCCTATTCCCTCCTCTGTATGCAAGAGTGTTTCCCTGTCCCCGGGGGATGCTGTGGTTTCTAAACATGAAAGGCATCTGATATACTTAGAGAAAAAACACCTAGAAGGGTAGAAACTAATAAAAATAGTAAATAGAGGTGTATGCCCTTTGGGGTTGAAAAACTTCACATTGTTTTTTTCCCTTGTGTCCTGTTTCTGTAGCACCCCAGTGATGTCCTAACTGCAGTACCAGCCTATTTCTTTGAAAAACGCATCCTCCCTGCCACTCAGCATTGTCCTGGCCTTAGAGCAGCCCTTCTTAATCTGTGGTACAGACCAGCAGCCCCTCTCTGCAGACGTTCAGGTGAGCAGCCATGGGCCTTCCTGATGGTGGGGTTTGAAGAGGGGGGAGTGTGGTGGTACGTTTCTGTTGGGAGGTCCTCTAGTAGAGAAGTTTATTCTTTAGACTCAGTGGTAGACTGGCCTGAACTAAATCAGATTTGAAACGAGCTGCTGAAGGAAACGAACTATCATTTGAACTGGGGAAATACTGGCTCTAAGACGTGAGGAGAGGGGAGCAGGCAGCTAGGTCTGGGCACGCCATGTAGTAAAGGTGTCTCTTGGAAGCCATCGAGCTCTCCAGCAGCCATTCTCAGATAACCTCAAGAGCAGCTTGCTTTCTTCAAGGGCAGCCCTGCTTTCAGGAAGGCTGAGGAAGCTCCTCCAGCTGCTGCCTGGCCCCTGCCCTGTTGTTGGTGGAAGGTGTTGGACATGGGCTCTGCTAAACACTTGTCATAGACACGGCCACCACTTCTGTGCTGTGCCAGTGACTAGTCCCTGCAAGGGTGAGGCTGCAGTGCCATGCTGCTTGTGCTGTGAGGCTAAAGGAGTTCCTCCAGAGTTGGGGCAAAAGGCCCTGGTGTGCCAGAGTGCTGATTTAGTTGTGTATTTAGCACATAGCTTCTGTGGGTCCCGAATTCAGCAGAAGAATATTTATTTTCCTCGTGTATTGATGCAGAGCACAGTGAGATGAGCCTGAGATAGTCTCAGACAAGAGCGTGGTGGGGCTTGCAGTCAGGCACACACTGTGAAGGGAACACAGGATGAACTGAGAAGCCTACGCTGGGGTCACACATTGAACATTTACACATTTCGTGCTGCCGGACCTTGGGACTTCATCACACTGATGATTAATACTCTTCATTTCCTTGCAGCCCGTGAAGCTGGAGATAGGGGAGGAACTTCATCTCTCCATCAGATTTAACCCTGCTTATGAAGAGGATTTGTGTACCCAGGTAGTAGAGAAGGTTCTGAAGATACGATTTCTTGAGCATCCTCATGAGGAGCGGGTCACGGTTTGGGGAGAAGTCTACTTTCCGAATCTCCATAACCAGCCCACGGCCCTGGACTTTGGCTGCATCTTGAACAACACTGAAGGTGTGCGTTACATCGAGATGACCAACTGCAGCCCGCTTCTTGTCCAGTACCACTGGGCGTTCCTGATGGACAGCCACGTGAGCCAGATGAGGTATGTGCCCCTTTGCTCTCTCCTTGCAGCTTTTCTCCTTCCTCGTGTCCTGTTTGTGCTTTGCAAAGACCAAGGCTGTTTGCCTGTGATCTGACAAATTGCTTTCAACTTTCCCTGTGGGAGTAACACCTACCAGCCATGGTCGGGCTTAGGTTCTCAGGGAATAAGTGATCTCCACCAGTTTGACGCTGGGAAGGAGACAACGTTCTCCAGCCAAGCTGGGGCTGTGAGATGCTACCAACACTTTTTGCATTGTCCATAGCCTAGAGTCCTACTTTATTTCTGGAGCTGCAAACCTATACTTAGGCACTGGGACAAGCAGATATATGATTTTTCTTTCCTGCCAACCCTATGTGTTGTCATTTTACGCTAAGAACCTACACAGGCACTGCCACCAGAACGATGTGCTGCTGCCCCAGTCTCTTGCTGCTGCTTTGCTGTAGCCCCCATACTGGTTCCCCTGGGAAGGAAGGCTGGTATTGGAAAGCTGCTTTCTCAGACCTTTGTGGCCTGAGGCAAACACCACACTGGTGAAGTGAATTTTCATCTGTTAAACTGCTCATCACATTCCCCAAGCAGCTGTTTAGTGTTTTACAGGGAAACGGCAGGTTCTGCTGCAGCTTTGGGTACAGCTGTAGGTGTTGGTGGGAGCACTTGTCTGAATGTCTGTGGGAAATGGGGCCATCCAGCACTGGGCTGTGGTTTCCAAGCCCAAGAAGAATCTTGCAGTCATGCTGGAGCACATTTATAAACACATTTCCAGCAGTTCCTCCTGCTGTGGCCTCTCTGCATAGCACAAAAGTCTAGTCTGGGCAGTTTTAATTACAGTAGCAAATGGTTTTTCCATAATGCCCTAGGAAACTGAGCAAAGTTAACCATTGTGCATTGAAGTGCTGCCATTACAAATAATAGAGATCATCAATAAACAGGTTTGTTTAGAGAATTGGGATCTGGCTCAGAGGACATAACCTACTGGGAACTGGAGATTAGCTATGGCTATGAGGAGAGCTTGGCGGAGAAGACCTGGGCACTGGGCTAGCCTGTTCACAGCCGGATCTTACCGAGTAACAACCAGTCTTTAGTGTGGCCCTTCTTGATGCACAGCACCTTCAAGAAGAGACCCTAACATGCAGAGGAAAGCCCGCAAAAGCAGGTGGAGGGAGGTGGGCAGGGAAGGAGGAGCAGAGCTGTAAGCTCTGCTTGGAGGCCCCGTCATCTCCTGGTAAATTAGATTAGGGTTTAATTGCAAGCTAGAGGGAAAATCTAATTTTGATGATAGACCAATGCATATATTTTATAATAACAGAGAAGTAAGCATGTTACAGCAAAGCCTGTGTGGAATTAATTTCTTCTGGGGCCACTGTCTATCTTTACTCTTTCCTTTTTTAGAACCAATTTAGGTTTTTGGAAATGTGAATTCTGAATCAGTTTTCAGCTTTTAATTACCCTGTCTCCACCTAAACTGGCTTAGGACCCGAGCCTGCAGGTGCTTGTTCTTCCAGGGGATGCTGAGTCACCCAGCTCTGCTGAGTCGGTAGCAGTTGAGGGTCCTGAGCATCTGGCAGGATAGCAGCCTCTGCTCCAAAGGGTTTGGCATAGCCCCTTCACTGGCTCGTTAGCACTGGGGGCGTTGTGGCAGCTCCCTTTTCTGCTCTGTATGTTAATTAAGCAGAAATGTACTTTCTGTGGGTCCCTCAGCAGACACCATGTGATTCTCCGTGGCAGAGCTGGAAATGAAGATGGTCTCCAAGCTATTAACACCTCAAGTTGCTCATTAAGAGCCTGGCAGAAGGGCAACATGTCAGATATTATTTCTGGTCCACATTAAGCACTGTTAGTATTCTAAATTATCAGATCAAACTCACCCAGTCTGACATCGAGGGAATCAAACATCAGGACTCATGAAGGTGAGATCAATAGAGTTTAACCATCCATCCATCTGACCTTGCTGGAGCTGATCATCAGAGACTCCCACCATCAATCAGACACACACGTTTATTTTGGCCAGGAGAGAAAAATGTTGTTCCTCTGCCTGGACAAGACTGCGTGCTTAGATCTTTTTTTCTTCTAATTGTTCAACCTATTTTTCCTACTTACCCTTTAATCACTGCTGCTACTTTGAGCAGAGCAATCATATAAGTAACACAGTCCAAGCATTGCTGTGTGGTTGGACGTGCCCAACTCACGCCAACCCAGGTCCCTTCTCTGGCGCTGCTGAGCCATAAATCTCTCACGGTTACTCTTCTTCTAGACCTCTACGTGGTTAGAGACAGACTGAGAATACATTCTCCTCACCCTTTGGGCCTTTGATAGCTCAAAGCTGAGTTAAGCCTTTGCACCAAGATGTTTTCTGCAGCGTTGGAATGGGTCACCAGAGTCACCCAGCAGGAGACAGTAGGTCTGGAGTCAAATTTGGACATTTTATCATATTTCTTACCTTAAAGGTTTCTTCCTGAAACACTGATTTGTCCCCCTTTCCAAGGGCAGTATCCAGCTCCTCAGCTCTGTTTGGCTTTCCCATCAAAAGGAAGACATTAAATCCCAAAGGATATACAAGGATTTTTTTTTTGAGACCTGTGACAAAGGCTGCCAAAGGCTCATCCCCAAACTTCGCTGTTCTCTAGAGTTTTCATCCTCTGTTAAGGACCTGTGCCTTGTCATTTACTTTGAGCATTGCTCCTCCTGCATCACCTCTTTGTTCCCTTCACGCAGACACGTTTCCTCCCTGGGACAGAGCTGACACACACCAATCAGTCCGTGTGCCAGGATGGATCAGCAGGGAGCTCTGCACCTCTGTGGCACATGTCAGACCCCCTCTGCGTATTGATCTGGCGTGTCTGGAGAGTGGGAACTTCGTAGCTACAAATCCAGCATAATGAATTGCCAGTAGATTCTTTGGGGAAAGGGTTTGTTGAGCTAAACATGTAGAAAATGACTCTTTCCTTTCCATCCAGGATTTTCTCAGCCAATGTGTTTTGAACCAACCAGGAGCCTTTCTCCTCCCAAGTGGGTCTTCCTACAGCATTAGTAACTTCTCATTCCTCCGCCCTCTCTCCTTCCATGTCCCCTGTCAGGTTGCAGTGCAGCGACCCTGCGAGCCAGATCCCAGCCTTGTTACTGACCAGAAAACCCCAACTCTCTGTTATATTTGATGGGGTTTCTGCTTTGTTGTTTTTGTAACAAGGAAGAAATGGAAAATGCAGGCAGTGAAAAACAGTGCAAGGCAAAAATCTGACAGCAGTCCTCTGTCAGCCACCGGAGGGGAGAGGTAGCAACAGCAGCAGCGAGCAGGTACATCTGAAATGCACCCATCCACCGTGCCCCTGGTGCTAGGGAGTCTCAGATGGGTGACAGTAGACCATACCCCCTCCTCATCCCCCAGTGCCATCAGCTCCTCAGGGCAGTACGTTTTGGGCTTTGGTAGCCCCATGGGTGCTGCTTTTCCTGCTTAAATCCCGTGGGTAAGTTAGAAAAGGGCTGAGTCGTGATGGAAACGTGCTGCTGAATGCGGCCTTCAGCTCCATGTGGTTTGGCAGCAGCAGAGAAGTGTTTTGCTTGGTGTAAGGGAGAAGTGGCCTCTTATTTCTCAGAGATGGAGTGTCTTGGAGCAAGGACTGGTGCCAGGCAGGCTTCACCTCTGGGGTGGCAGCTGATGGAGAGGCTCTGTGCTTGTGGAGAGACACTGGGGAGCTGGAGCAAGGGAGACCTGGAAATTTGCTGCCTGTTGCACCCAGAGAGAATGGAAGGTAAATAAAATGATTACCAGGGAGGGGTTTGGAGCCAGGCGTAAGCGAGCATATGCTGTTACCAAGTCTATCTTAGAGACATAAACCTGCATACTAGGTGTGGTACAGTGATGCTTTATCGGGACAAAGGTTGGGGGGCTGATGATTTTCTATTTGCAACATGCCTGTAAGCTTCTTTCTTCTCTGCTGTCACCATGCACCCTCCATCTCTGTGCCTTTTCCAGCACGGTGCTGCTCTTTTCCCAGCTCACGTGCTGGCGAGTCAGCCAGCCTGCCCCAGGCCTGGGCATGGCACCTTCTGGTAGTGCTCCTGGGAGCCTGACTGCAGGTTTGAGACAGCTTCTGCTGCCCCAGGGCTTCTGACTGCCCATTACGCTGTCGCACACCTGGAGGACTTTCACCTGGGCCATTGCAGTGGGGGTTGGAGCCCTGAACAGCTGCGTGAGAATTGCTTTAACTATTACTCTTGGGTTTTCTGAGGCTCAGCCTCCTCCTTTGCACAGGGTGACAGACCCTGAGAGCTGTCCTTCGCCTTGGGGACTGGGGAGCAGCCCCAGGCTGTTGGAGGAGCAGACTGAGGGTAGGGAGGGCGAAGGAGAAAACATTGGTTGGGTGAAAAGCGCTGCACATCCTACCCAAGGTGCTGTCGGGCAGCTGACTGTCTCAGGACAAAGTGTGGGAGGTGTCCCAGTGTCACCCACGCCCCGAGCAGGCTGTGGTGGGATGGGGGTTGCCTTCTGGTTTTGTAGCCGGTCAGCAAACGCTGTCTGGAAGGTGACGACGTCTTGCTCTGTCAGCGATGTTCAGCTAGCAAACCTGGGGAGCAGCTGACTTCTGTCTTTGCTTTCTGGACATCTTCATTACCCGGGGCACGCAGCAGGAACCCAAGGTGCGTTTGCACTGCAAACAGCATCCTTCTCCCTATAAATGATGTTACGCCTCTGCGGCCTGGATGACTCGTCCTTCAATTCCCTCTGGGCAGGAGGCTGCTGCTCAAGGCCAGTCTCTGCAGAGCTTCAATGTTTATGAAAGAAAATGTTGATTTTTTTTTTTTTAATTTTTCTGTTGTTCATGGGAACGGCTTGCTGTCATAGCCTGGCTGAGGTAGAGCGAGAGCATCGATTCAGGGACTGCTGCTGTTGCTTCCCCGTCATCCCTCTGGCAGAGCACTGAGTAGTGAAGCCACCAGATGAAATCTGGGGGGCAGGATGGGCTATTTATAGTCCTTTATTTGCTGACCTGCTGTCACTGCATGTGGCAATGAGGAGTACGGTGACAAAATTTTCTAGACCTTGTTTCTTGTAATTTTGCCAGCTGTTTCTCACCCTTCACTCTTTTCCTGCTTCCAGCAAGCTATGCATCAAACAGCTTTCCTTAAGGGAAAATCCCTCTGAGCCCACTGGCATCGTTCTGCCCAAGAGTGCCGTCTCTAGTATCGTTGTGCTCTTTCCTGGTGCATCCCTGTCTTCAGAGGTTAGGTGAGAAATCTTTAAACTCTTAGAAGAAGAGGCTCAAGCCAAATTTGAATCCAGGTGCCAAATTTTCACATCTTTTTGGGTGTAAATCTGCACAGGGGATTTTTGTGCTGATTCCTTCTAGTCCAAGGTGCTGCCTAGTGCAGAGGTGATGGAGAGCCCAGCTTCCCTGCTGGTCCCATCATCAGCCCTGAGCTGGCTGCTGCCGAGACAGGGATGGGCAGCAAAAACCCTTCCAGAGAACAGGGATTTTGTTCTGCGTGAGGCTGGACACTCACAAGACAGTGAAACTGGTGCTCATCCTTGTGTACAGCCACTCTTTCCCCTCGAGAGGCTGATATTGGGATGGTGGATGGGCAGGATGGGTTTTGGGTGGGTTTCAGATCTCTTGCTGCTGACTGGCTGGTTTAAGGCAGATGAGGAGAATACCAGTCAGGGAGATCATTTCCCAAAACATCATCGTGTATTTCTTTTTCAGAAAGGGTGGGATCTGCCTGGCATGTGCCAGTGCTCTGTTTTCCTCTTGTATCACCAAGGACACAGGAGACTGTCCCGGCGTGGAGCAGAAGCAATGCTTGCTGTTCCTCTAAAAGCCAGAGCCAATGTTTTGGTCCCACAATGGTTTCTTTGCCAATGTTTTCTTTGGCCACAGCCACCAGCTCCATGTGCTCTTAGGTGAGGAGCCACTCCATGCTGTGATAGACTGTTAAATGAGCCTGTTATAAAAAAATCATCTCTTATCCACCTGGTCCATCTCTTCATCCCTGAAAACAGCCACAGTGGGAAGACCTGCTGTTACTACTGCCCTTGTAGCTGCGCAGGAGCATTGATTCATAGAATATCTCAAGTTGAAAGGGACCCATAAGGATCATCAAGTCCAACTCCCTGGTCCTCACAGGACCACATAGAACGAAATCATATGACTAAGAGCATTGTCCAGGTGATCCTTGAACTCTGACAGATTGCCACGCTGTTTGTCTTTGCCAACTCAGAGAACAAGTAGCAGTTGAGTTAAGGCAGTATGGACCCCATGTTCACACAGGCCAGGTGAGGACTTTGGGATGTCAGGGATGTATCACCATAAATCTGTGTCTCCTGACTTGGAGATGGAGGCAGCCAGGGGCAAAGAGAGGGGAAACCTTCAGCTCTCTACAGCACAGCAGCCTGGGGAGGACTTCAGGTCCCAGGGAGATTTAATGGGGCTCTGCAAAGAGCGGGGCAGCCCAAAGAGGTGCCCACCCCAGAGTTAATGGTGTAGGCTGGTGCGAGAAGGATTGGTTTATTTCCCACCGTCCGCTTCCTGTAGCAGGAGGCAGGAGTCCCAGGGGGTTGGGCACCCCAAGGGTCCTTCTGGGCCAGCTGGCATGTCATGCATTTTGAGAGTGCCTAACTCAATTAATGCCACCTTTTCAGCTGCTCTGCCCTCGGGAGACTCATCTTTCTCCTCTGTGTGAAACCCTTCCAACTGTGAGCTTGCTTTGCTTGCTTCCTCTTCGGTGGTACCTGTCCCCTCTCCCTCACCCACTTGCCTCCATCACCCCACAGCTGTCCCCAGCTGTCCCCCATGTCACCTGGACCAGGCCAATCCTGTCTGCTCGTCCCTTGCCCCGGCCCCAGGAGCTCAGTGGGGCCATTGGACTGTGAGCACGTTTCCTGGGAGTATTTCTGCCTTGCTCTTGGTAAAGCAGGGGGTAATTAAGTTATGCTATGGGAGTGACCTTTAATAATAACCCAGCAGTGATGTTAACTCGCCTTTTACACAGGGTGAAAGCCATGCACAGCCTTAAATCTGTGATTTCTGCTGGTGCCACAAACCCTGCTCCTCTGAACAGGAGGTGGATGGCGGTGCTGGTGTACTCAGGGGGTGGAGCTTCAGTGTCTGTCTGGGTGATCTGGGGATGCGACCCTCGGAAGTATATGAAACTGGAGCTTGTTTTGGTTTGTTTCTCCTTCTGCGTTAGTTATCGTTGCTGCTTTACCTTCTCCTGTCTTTCCCTGTGGTGACCCGCTGCAGAGCCCCATTGGGAGGGTGCGCTGTGGCATCGCTGCCTACCCCGGGCATGCTGGGCAGCCTGCACCAGTGCGGGCTGGTGGAGACACCTCCTGGGGTTCAGCAGATGCTGTCAAGATGAGCAGGGACGTTTCCTTCTAGGTGAGGACTTCAGGACATGCACCGTCATTGCATCTCCCTCCTTTTCCTTGCTCTGCTCTTGGCACCGTGCAGGGACAGTGATGCGAGGTGGTGGGCAGAGGGGCTGTGGTTGGCTTTTCCTGTGGTGCAGCTGTGAGCCCCTGTGCTCTGGAGGTTGCTTGGTCAGGGGTTGCAAGGTCTTTGTGTGCTGCCGCGGGGTGCAACGAGGCACCCAGAGTGCATGGGTGCCTGGGCAGAGCCCAGGTACCTGCTGGTCCTCAACCCCCAGGATGCCCCAGCTCAGGCTTGAGCTGCTTTCTGGCTTCCTTTAGGGTGAAACTGGCCTGCCAAGCCCACCCAGCCTGGCCCCTACCACCTCAGACTGTCCTGTTCACCCCTTTTACAAACTTGTTGAGATCCAGCTTCGGCCTCCTGCAGCCTTTCCCTAAGGAGAGGAGATTGAGAACCTCTCTCTTCCCAGGGCCAGGAGCCTCCTGCTTGCCTTTCTAATCACCCAGGAGCATCCTGCTGCTCTCAGCTGGTTATGCTCAACCACTTCTTCTGCTCCCCCCTGTTTCCTAGTATTCTTCACCCTTGCAGACACACCCTTTGTGTTTCCAAGCTCTAGCGCTTGTCCCCCTGAAAGCATCCTGAAATGGTGAGTGTCCAGATCCCTGCCACAAAGACGGCTGGAGCACATCTCTCCTCCTTTGCTATCGGTCACGGGAGTCAATACAGTCGTCTGTTGGCAGAGATGATTTTTGAAGCATCTGGTACAATTGTAATTGGTACGGATTACTTTAAATAGCATCTGCAAAATACTGCTGTCAGGGCTTGTTTAATTTTGAACAAAGACTGTAATTGTATTTATTGTTAGAGCTACTGATTTGATCGGAGGGACCTCTGGGCAGAGTCGGATTGAGAAGCATTTTTCTATCTGATAGAGAATCAGGAGCTCACCTGATGCTTATAAATCACCTGGCTGATGTGCAAAGCACAAGGAAGGAGAGGACTTACTGGGTCATGCTTTGCCATCTGTAAAAGCAATGCAAGTCAGAATAACTCTGGTAAAGTCAGTGGAGACTTCGTCCAGGGCTGTGACCTGTCAAGAGAGGGAAGTACTGCTGCCAAAGGATGATCTCCACAAAGAGCCGCTGTGCCTGCGATGCCAGTGGTGGCTGGCCCTGGTCCAGCTTCAGCTGAACCAAAGTGCCTGAGGAGCTTTAGTGCCTGTCCCCTGCAAAACTGGACCAGCCACATCCCGTGGAAGTACTCTGGGAGAGGCATGAGCCCTGTCAGATGGAGCCTGAGGGGCCTCAGACCCTCCTCTGACTCTTCTCATCGAAAGTGATGGGATGGTCAAGGTCTGTGGGCTTCAGCAGGAGCCGAGGAGTCTTGTGCACCCAAAAATCAAATCCTGTGGCTCCTGCTTAAAGGTGCTGGCGAGCTTTGGTTGCTGCCCCAGGAACATGAGATACTTCACTTCCGCTGCATCCATTCCCACACAATTTCTGCTTTCAAACAAGAAATCAAAATTCTCCCTCATCTCTCAAAACTGACATTTTTTTGACTTGGATAAGTAAGTGGCTGTTGAAATTGTGTATGAACTTCGAGTTAATTAATACTTGGTCACAGTGGGACCGCTCACTGCATTTAGATGAATGCCAAATCCAGCTTAATCCCTTCCAGCATGTGCAAGACAGGAGTTGGAGGTGTCGGATCTCACCGCAGCAATGTTGCTTCTCTTCTCTGTCTCTCTGCTGCCTGGTCTGAATTTCAGTGGGTGGTTCAGTAAATACACAAACCTTAGCTCAGCAGGGGAATTTATCCAAGCAAAGAAATAGGCTTCAGGGCCATTTGGATGAAATGCTGTTCAATAGTCACTCTTGATGAGGGCAAACCCTCACCACTGCCTTCCTCAGCTGCTGGCCAGTTGGCCCAGCTCAAGCCCAGTGTTCCCACACCGTGCGCTGGAAAGGCTTTTGGTTTGCACCTGTATTATATTATTTTGTTTTCAGCAGCAAACACTCTTGAGCTGTCTGTAGCTGGCTCCAAAGTGCCTTTTTAATATGCATCTGATGGCCAGAAGGAGAAATAAAAGTGCACTGTAGGGGCCTGTAGCCTGTTCAGGTGCCTCATGGGCATGCGGTCTCTGGTGCTTTTCCCTGTGATGACCTGAGAAGAGCTCGTGCTTTGCTGGGAGGCTTATTTTAACCCAGTGCCATGGCTAGTGGGGGCACCAGTGGGTGGTCCTTGGGGACCTGGGCAAGGATGCTCCACACGTGGGTGCCATGCACTAGGGAAGCAGTCTCAGCACCGTTAAAACTCTGTCATTTAATGTGAAGGGGTGGTGGCTTCTGGCTCATGTCCTTGGTGCTGGCCGGGGCTGTGGGGAGCTGGGGCACTCCTCTTGCAGCGCTGCAGGGCTGGGGGGACGGTCCTCATGTTGCTGGCTCTCGCACAGCCTCAGCCAGCCAGGTCACATCATCCTGTGTGAATCTTCACATGTAGTTTGCAGAAGTGGTGGGATTTCTAGCTCCTCTATTTTGGGAGGTGGGTGTGGGAAGCTGTGAGAAGCTGTGGCCCTAGCAGGCTCAGAAACCAAGAGACAGGCTGAGATACTTTTAACAGGAGGTTGGGGACAGTGGGTGACACAAGGTTGTCCTGGCCTTAGCAGGAAGGACTCCTCTCCCCCTGCTGTCAATCCTCCCATACTCCCATTAAATCCCCACTGTTAATTCCTGGATGCATTTTGTCTCACCTGAGGGGTGGCCAGGTTGGGTGAGATGGACATGGAGGGCTTAACCCCTTGCTTTCAGCCCCTCCAGCTCCAGGATGACCTGCTTATGTCAGGAGACTCCATCTCTCAGCTCCATGGTGCTGGTGGAGGCACGTCCACAGCCCTTCAGCCCCTCTGGTTTGGGATGGGTCCTCTCTGCAGGTGGAGGAGCTGCTCTCTGCTCCTTGCCTACCTCCCTGCATTCACAGCCTTGGCCAGAAGGTGCTGGAGGGGAAGAGCTGCCTAAAGCTTGGGCTGATGCTGAGCATCTTGTTATCTTCCCCTTTCTTCTCCTTTTTGAAGACAACCCCCTTTTCTTCAGCACCAGGAAGATTTCTTGTTCCAGGGATCAGCTTTCTATTGACACTTTGGGTTCCTCTCTCCCTTCCTTTTCATGTTACATTTCTTGTTGTTCATTCTGATTTCCCTCACTGGAAACAGTCCCTTACCATGCTTTGTGCTTCTCCACAGCAGGGCTCACTAATCACATCATATCCCAGCACCAGGTCCCAGAGGCTTCTGCTTTAGAGAGAAAAATATTGTTGTCTAGGCACCACGATCCCATGAAGTTGCCTCAAGCCATTCTATAAAACTAAGGGTAATTTCATAAGTGATTGTGGATTTTGCATCTTGGGGGTTTACCTCTCCTCAGGAGCTGTTCTTAACCTACAGTATTTATCACAAGCAGCTCTGAGAGCTGCGCTTTCATTTCCTGGCTAGGATGGGTCACAGCTAGCAGTTTTGGGACCATCACCATGACAATGGCCAGACCCATGCGCTGAACTGGTGCATGGACTGGTGTGTAGCTGGAGAGCTTCGAGGTGTTCCTGGCCCTGGATGTGTCTGCCCCTGCGCTGCGGGCATCTCCCTATCACCAGGGACAGGCAGCGTTCAGCTGCAGGCTGCCCGGAGGCACCGTTGTTGCAGATGAGCTGGATTTATTTTATCCTGAGGCAGATGCCCAAGGTAGCAGCTGCTGGAGGTGTTGAGCAGGTGGGTCACCCCTCAGGGCACCCCAATACTTGTTAAGGTGCCTCGGCTGAGAGGAGCGAAGGTTGCACTGGTGGGACTGGAGATGGGCGATGCTCTGCAGGGGCAAGCGCATGCCTTCGTCCCCTCCAGTCCTGCTTTGCTCTTCCACGTGGACGGTGCTGAGGTCGCCTTTGGTGTCCCCCATGTGGTCCCAGTAGCAGGCAGAGGCGGGGCTGGGGAGGAGTGACAGCGCTGCTGCTCATCGGTCCCTGCTTGGGGCAGCTCACCTGGGCAGAGCCTTGTTCTTGCATGTGGTTGCAGGAAGGACAAGTCAGGTGGGATCTCTTGGGGGTTGTGAGGCACAGAGCCTCTAATCCAGAAATGGAAACCAGCCTTAAATGATGAGCTGCAAAGCTAGAGACAAATACTCATTTGGGAACACGTCGTTAAAGGCACTGAGTTCCCAGCTGGGAAGGAAGCACCCACATTGCTGTAAAAGATGGGCCTCGTTTGCCCTTGGGAACACTTGCAGATAGGTGTGGTGACAGGCAGGCATGGTTCCAGTGTGTCCTCCATGGGGCATCAGAAGGGTGAACAGAGTTACTGTGAGCACCTGCTGCAATTTGAAACAGGGAATGTAGTCTGAGTCACTGGGAATGTTTGAAAATGTTAAACCGAACACTCTTTACTGACACGTGTTGGTCCAACTATCAACTCAGTCCTGTCAGTAAGATGAGCTGTTGAACTGCTTTGCTGAATCATTTGCCAAATTGGTCCTCAAATGGTTTGCGTTTAGAAGCTGCTGGGCAGGTGATCATGCCGTTGGTAAGTGCCACATCGGTTATAGCCTTGTTTCAGCAGAGCTGCTGCCCTTTTAGCGCGAGGTGCGGTTGGAGCCGTTGTTTCACAACCAGGGAATACCGGTGGCACAGCAGGAGCTGAACCTTGTCATCGGCATTTGCCGTGTATTGATTAAAAATGACCAAAGCTTCCTTTCCCGGAGCACCAATCGCTGCTGCTTCGGTGCTCCTCAGGGATCAATGGGCTGTTCAGTTGTGAGTCTCTGCCTGGAGTTGCTCAGCGTGTCTTTCCACACTGCCCCGCGTGTGTGGGGGTGTCCCGTACCGGGCTCCATGGGTGCCCCCGCACGGTGCTGGGCTCTGTCGGGGTTAGGGCACAGCAGGCTCCGGGCTTATCCCTGCTCCTGCCGTACGGCACTTGGAGAAAGCCTCGGGCATTGCTGCTTGCTTGTGCTGACCTGCAGCTGCGGGTGGGTGACAGGGGAAATATTCCGGATTAGCACCTGGTAGAGCTGCAGAAGTTCTTGCTTTGGCCCTCTGGGTGGGGGAGGCACAGTCTGCAGCTGTGGGTGCTTTCGGGAGGGCACTGGTGGGTCTGCACTGGCTTGTTGCTGTCCGGATCTGCCCCTTTGTGTCTCAGGTTCACCTTTTCGCACAGTTTGTGTATCTCTTCCTCTCCTGCTGTGCTTTTTACCTCCCTACAAGGCTTTCACCTGTGTCCTCTTCCATTTCTCCTTGCAACCAGTTGCCAGCTGCCTGCGCTGCCGCTATACCAGCGTCATCCCTAGGCAGCCCCATATGCTGACCTGCTCCATCCTGGTTTCGGAGCTGTTGGGTCAGACCCGTTACTGAGTTCACACCACCAGTGCCCAGCCGGGGGCCGCATCCTGCTGAGGAGCTGTTCGTGCAGGCTTCCCTCCCTCCCACTGCAGGTCCACAATCAAAGTTATGTTATTTTCCAGGTTCAGCCCTCCAGTACCTAAATTTTTCATCAAACCCCAACCACCAAAGGAGGGGGGAGCCTGGTCCAAGTGCTCGGTGTCTGCAGGGAGCAGCTGCAGGCATGGAGGTGTGGAGGAACCAGCCAAAGCCCTGGGAGCCGCAGGGGATCCTGCCCAAGAGCCAGCAGATGCAGATGACTCCCTGGAAGCAAAGGTAGATTTTCTTGTACACCTACTGCTTGCGTTGCCTCCCCCAGCTTGCCACCAAAAAGCCGTGCTTGTGCCCATCCCCTTTTTTGCTGCCCTGCTGTCATGTGCCCTGAGGGCGGGCTGGACAGCAGGGCCAGTGGCTGGACACGGGGCTTCTGGGGAGGGAGAAATCGGACAGCTTTGCTTGGAGAAGCCCTCTTAGATCCTACAGACCTATGCTGAGTTTGGGGTTTTTTTGGCTTGTTTTTACACTGTAAAATGAGGCTTTTATCTGCATCATGATGTGAAGGCTTCCAGTTTCCTTCCTGTATCAAGCTGTGCCAAGTACTGTGATCTCCATGTACCACCTTCTCAACCCCAGCTGGAGCCGCCTGTTTTTATGTCTCTGCCTTCACCAGAAACCTGCAGTATTGCAGGGATGGCCACAGAGCTGTCTTTGATAAAATGAGACTTTGCAAAGTCATTGTCTCTTCCTCCTGGCATGGAAAATGGCCTTTGGTCTGCTGACCTTCCTGGTGAACCTCCGTGCTTTGGAACTCGACGTCCATGCTAGTGGGAACTGGTGCCTTGTTCTGCATTGTGTGGGACAGAGGCTGCTCCTGGGGCAATAAAAAAGGATGCAGGAAAGCATGGGAAGTTCTGAAAGCACTGGCGTTGGCATTAAGTTCAAGGAGAGGGGTTGCATCTGCTCACATCCAAATATCGGTCATTTTAACATTATAACTGCACATTTTTTCTGAATCAGGAGAAATGATACCCTGTAGACGTAAAGAATAGTGTGGCTGAATGTTTTCAGATAGAAGGGTGGAATCATCTTTATTTCCTGCTTTGTTGCCATGTATGCAGAAATAAAGCAAAGAAATTCAAGTAGATATGGCTAAGTAGGATCCAAAAGTGCCTCAAAGGATATGTCTGGATTGCAGCTTCATCTTCCGCTTGTGTCACTGTACCACATAACCTCCCTGGGGAGGTGGGAGACCATAGGCCTAGGAAATATGCAGGTTAGAATCTTTGGGAACAGGCGCTTGGCAAAGCTTTGCTAGGCTTGAAAATGTGAAGATGAGAGAAAGAGCATTGAATCTTCTGATTCTGAGCTTCATCTACCGGGGAGGTGTAGCCTCTGATTAGGTGTAAAGATGTCCCATAAATATTCTTGCAGATTCTGCTGATGTCAAGGCCCCAGCACAAAGCACTTCTTCACGTTACTGAAGAAGCAGGTATTACTACATTTCAAAAGCACTCACAAAGCCCTCGCTTATTAAATTAGGGATCAGAAGCCCAGGGATGAGGTTCCTTTTGAAAGATGGCACCTCTGAGGTCAAACACCAGCTCTCAGCTGCTGCAAGACAGAAGAACACCTCGGCTGCCTTCTTCAGGAAGGTGTTGTTCAAGAGAATGACCTGGTGGAGACCCTCAGCTCTCCAGCACTGATGGCTGCACGAGATGAAACCTAAGCACTCTCTGAAATGGAATAGTTGTGCCAAGTCCTTATTTTCCTGGTTTTGATACTTCTCACTTGCAGCTGTGTTCCTGTTTTTGTCATGAAGAACATAACCTGTCGAGGCTTGGGGTTCTGGGCACATTCCTTGGGCAGGAGTGAGCGAAGCTGGGCTGGCACAAGGGTGCAAAATGCCCTTGAGGTCTCTGCCAGGACTGAGGGCTGAGTGCACTCAGCTTCCCCATGCAAGCTTGTGCGTAGGAAGTGCAGATGGAGCCCGTGTCTCACCTGTGGGTGGGCTTGGACCCACTCTCAACGGATGGCACGGACATACCCATACTTGATTTGCACCCAGGTCCCATCTCAGCTGCTCCTGGCTGGATGAGGTGGTGGAGCCTGCAGCAGAGTGGTCTCACCCAGACCAGCCAGCTGCTTACTGCAGCCCATGATGCTTGTTTTCCAGTTGCTGCCATCCACTGCTGCGGAGCTGGAAGGTGCTGTGGAGACTCAGAGCCTGGTGGGGATCAACAGACTGATGCAGTTTGTGGAGGCAGAGCCCATCACCTTGGGAATGGAGGAGGTAAATGGGAATCCATCTTGTGCCATGTTTCCAGTGTGGCAAGCAGTTATGTAGCCCCCCTCCCAGTGGTGGCCCTCGATGCTGCTCGCAGAGTGGCCTCACGTCCCTCCAAGCCCATCGCACAGCGCTGCTGAAGCAACTGGTCACTGGAGAGGCCACGCAGGACATGTCGTAGGGTTGACCTGTGCAGCAGCTATGGAGGGCATTATTCATCTTGTTGCTAATCAAGTGGTCAACAGGAAATTTCTGCAGTAGCTTTTGCTGTAGCATCTTGAGAGAGCGCAGCATGCAAATCGGAGAGAGTGAAAAGCATCAGGAGTCAGATGAGCTGGGCTGGAGTCCTCCCTCCCCAGCTCTAAGGGCTTTCACCTCCGAATACTGTGTTTTTCTTAAGGCAGTAAAAGGTGCTTTTAAAGGCAAGTTCTGCAGTAAAGAGAATTTCTTGCTGCCAGGAGACAGCCCAAATTACTTTAATATGTAGTGTATTAATTAATGCGTTAATGAGTGAGTATGGGAGAAAATTTTTCCCGTGGCCCCTCCGCTGGTAAGTGGAATGGATACAGGATGAGATTAGGGTGATTTTGCCTGTGTTTGAGGAAGAGCCCCCTCCAGCCACGTCTGTACTTCGCTCCAAGCCATGGCTGCTCTTCTGCATCAGTTTCCATGCTCGACATCTTGATCTCTCCTCGCCTACCTCCAGGTTTTCGGTGTCCTGCTGCTCTACGGTGTGCTGCAGCCAGGTGAGAGCCAGCGGGTCATGTTCACCTTCTTTGGCTACACAAATATCGTTGCCCATGTCATGGTGCTGTGCAGGGTGGAGGGAGGCCCGACCTATGACATCGTGCTAAGTGGAGAGGCTTCGCTCATCAGCTACCTCCTAGACATCACAGAGATCGACTACAGGCTGCAGGTACCACACGCTTCTCTTGGCCGAGGTCCTTGTCGTGAAACCATCACCGGCGGGTTGCCACCCACCTAGGGCTAGGGCTCTCTCCCCTTCCCAACTACTTTGTTGGCTCTATGGCTTGGAAGTACAACCTTGGAGTGATATGTCCTGCATTCAAGCTGGTTTTTAAAGGCCATCTCCACCCCCCTCCAGCTGGGAATTCCTCCTCCTCAAGGTAACTAACAGCACCTCCTGGGGCAGGCAGGGTCTCAGTGGTGATCTCCAGAGGGACGTGCCCCAAGACATCCATCTGCTGATCCACTCCTAAAGCCTGAGGTCCAAGGAGGTGCTCTCTTTTGATGTTCTTGATTAATCAACAAAATAAACGAGGGAGGAAGTTAACTTGGGCTTCCCAGTCACTGTAGCTGGAGAGAATGTCCTAGAATAATCCCCACTTCTTTTTGGTTAAAAACCCCACAGATATTTCCAGCTGTTGCCCTGTCTCCCATTTTGCTGTCATTGCAGGTGCTTTTTCTTCTGCAATGTCTTGATGCCACCTCCTTTGTTCCAGCTGGGTGTGAGACGACACCATGAGGTGCAGAGAGCTTGTCTCCTCCTTGGTTTCCTTATGACTGATCTCTGTGGTTGGCATTGCCCCTCTGCATGCTGCCATCAGTATCTGTTCCTGTGTAGGGCTAAGGGGTGCCCTGTGGCGGTGGCTTCCCCAGGTTAACCTGGGAGACTCAAGTGCCCGTACCTCCTCTGCCTCTGCTTTTCTCCTGTGTTGAGTTCATTTGCTCGCATCCCAATGAAAGCAGAAGGAGGTTCCCAGTATCAGGCCTGTGTCTTCAGCTTCCCACTCCTCTGTCCTCTCTTCAGCTGTTTAACAAAGTCACCGAAGCAGAGGTCACCCTGCCGAACAGCGGGAAGATGGGATTCACCTACGTGGTGCTAAGGCCCAGCGCAGGCACTGCAGACAGCCCTCTGCCCGGCGTGCCCCTGGTCCTGCCCAGCACAGTGAGTACGGAGGTGGCGCGAGTGATTGACCCTGGCTCTGGGTCAGGCTGCCCAGGAGGCGGTTGTAGGGGAAAAAAAACAAAATTAAAAAAAAAGAAAACAACCCACAAAAGCAGACAGGAGAGACAGGGCTGCAAGCAGCTGCTACTGGGAGGCAGGGAGGGTCAAGCAAGCGTGGTCCTCATCGCCCTTCACGGCCTTTGCCGGCGGGTGACCCTGCTGTCACACAGCAGCCACCGGCCGGAGGCACCAGTGCTTCGGTGGCTCTGGGGACCCCAACTGCTGAGTGCTCCAGCTGTGCGGGCACTGGGGCCACACTGTGCCGGCTCTCCTGAGAGTCACCTTTCCCAGGGTGTGTGATTGGACAGAGCTTACTCCTTGTCCCTGCCTGTAGCACACCCTGCCAGTCCCCTGCCAGCACTGAGCAGGACTTAAATGCTCTCACTTGGGCATGAAGCTGCTTTGCCAGAAATTGTAGCAGCCCCTGTACCGGTCCCCCACTCCCCCAGCTTTGCTGCTTCGCAGCAGATTTGTGGGGCAGTGAGGGGGCCAGACAGGAGCAGGGCTGGAACAGTGAGGAGAGGACTTTGCAGCATCTCACCATCCCAACTTCTCAGTCCTGTGTTGCTGTCTTTGGGCTGGAGCAGCATTCCTGTCTAGTCCCTTTTTGCAGTGGGAAGAGGAAGTCAAGGGCATTCACATTTCCTCATGCCTGTCTCCTACAAGGGGTGACACACTGATGCCCTCTTCCTGTCTCCTACAAGGGGTGACACACTGATGCCCTCTTCCTGCGAACTTCCAAAGACCCAGCTCTGCTCAGACCCGCACAATCAGTTGCTGTGACAGCCCCATTGGCACTGGCAGCTTGGCAGGGCTGGCTTTTGCTGCAGCTGTGTTCTGCGCTGCACCAGGGGCTCAGGGGACCAAGTGGCAGGATCTGTCCCGCTCAGCAGCTTCTCCCTGCAGCGTGAAGGGGAGTGGGGAGCCGAGGGTCCAGCCCAGTGTGCAGAGGGTGAGCCGAGGAAAGCTGCGGCTGTGTCCCGTCACCCCAGGCTATGTTGCTGTCTGCTTGCATTTGCTCTCAGCCTGGCTGGCGGGAGCCTAGCCTGGGGCTCAGGCAGCTTTCTGGAAGCCTGGAGAGGAGGTGCCCTTCCTGGCAACACCTTCCCTAGATCTTGTCCTAGTCTCTGCTCCTGCCTTTCCAGAGATGCATGTTTGCAGGTCACCGTGAGTCTGGATAGGCTCACGCACCCCCGGTGTAACCGCACAGGCAGGAGGTGTTTGGTTGGGATCATTTATAAGGGGCCAGGCCCTTCAACACCAGCCTGGGAACCGCTGATGTGCTGTGGCAGGAGCTGCTGACCATGCTGAGAGTGTGGGCAGTTCCCTTATTTTGCATAGTGGCTGGTAAAAGAGCTTTTATTTCTTCAGTCTGGCTCTTGCTAGCAGAGGGTAAACACCGCTAGGGGCAGAGCTGTGCTCATGCTGAACAAGGGGAGGTCTGTGGGTCTGTCCTGGGGGAGTGCATCCCTACGAGCCCTCTGAAGGACCTAGTGTAGGAGACTTCAGCTTCTGGGTACAAGAAAGCTAGAAGGCGATGTTGTCTGATACTTTCTTATATATGAGAACCTGCCTTCTCTTCTCGGCGTGTCTGTCATCTGAGCCATCCCTCCACCAAACCCTCTTTGGTTCATTCCCTCCCTCTTCTCCCACACCCTGCAGGGTTAAGTTGGACCTGGCCAGGAGCAAGTCCTGAAAGTCTATTACCTGCCAGGAGTGCCTGGAGCCTTCTGCAGGACTTTCCAGATCCAAGTGGGTCACCTAGAACCAGAAGAAATCTCCCTGAAAGGAGAGGGGACCTTTCCCAGGATCTACTTGGACCTGTCCAGGAACATCAAAGGTGAGCACGGCCTGTCTGCTCCCCAGGAGGATCCCCTGTTTCTCCTCCATGTCAGATGCCCGTAGGGCAGCTCACACCTGCCTCCATGGAGCCTGGAGGTTTCAGGGCTGTCAGACCAACACTCAACCCCCCAGTTGCTTCCTGAGGCTCTGGTAGATGAGCCCGTGTGGGCTTTGCCCCAGGAACCATCCTGCAGAGCTTGCCAGCATGTGTCGGAGTCCTGGGAAGGTGGTGGCTGGACAGAAATGCTCGGGAAAGCTGAGCACAGGCTGGCAGGGATTTTGGCAGGGTTGGATTTGCGTCACATTGCAGGGGATGAGATGCTCCTATGTGGGGAGGAAGATGGGTGGGAATGAACATCAGGGTTGATAGAGGAAAAGCAGCATCTACTTTCCATACATTGCTTGAGGAGGGTGTTTCTGGGAGAGGCCAGAGTCGAGGAAGTGGGGCTTCCCAGCTTAAATGGGAATGGCGCTGTGCCACGCTTCTGTTTGTGGATGTTTTCTTCCTTCAGGAAATGAAAAATATGAGAAGGTCCTCAAGGAGGTGATAGAAAAGATGGAAGACAGCCAGAGAGAGGAAGCAGTTGTTCTGGGGGAGGCTGTGGCCACGGAGCCACCCCCAGATCCCTTGGATGCCATGGTGAGAATGGCTGCTGCCCCATTTGACACGTGCCTCCCTCCCCCGGTGTCATTTGGTCCCCTGCAGCCCGCAGCAGGCTTCCCGGTGCCCTGCTGGCACTTGGGACCTCCCTGCCCATGATCCTGCATCAGGACACCCAACCTGCCCATGATCCTGCATCAGCTCAGCATTGCCCCCAGGGCTGCCCCAGGGAGAGATCCTGAAGACCCTGCTCAAGTGATTGAATTTATGGTACTTTGGGATGGAGATGTAGGTCATCACTGGGGTATTTGCTGCTCACAACCCAAGCCCTGCCAGGTTTACAGAGCTTAATAGCAGCAGCCTGACTGTGCCCTGGGACTGTGCTGCCAGGACTGATCTCTAAGAGACAGCAGCTTTATCGTGGCTCCCTTTACAAGAGAGCTTTTGTCCGAGCTGCTTTGGCACTGGCTGGGGCCAGGCAAAGACTTGGAGCTCTGGAAGGTTCCCGGCTTGTCTGTCTGTTTGTCTGGCCAGATCAGCTTTTATAACAGTGACTGGGCAGGCGAAGATACTGGAGTTCATTGCCCTTGAGATGAGGCCCTGACTAAGAGAGCAGGAGGTGTCACAGACACTGAGCAGCAATACAGAAGGACCCCATCACCCCTCTCAACACAAGCAGGGGGGAGCCTTGGGAAGGACCGTTGCTAACCAGCCACTGCCTTTCCTTCCCTCAGCTGGACCCTCGGCTGCAGATGCAGATGGAGCAGATGCTGATAGAGGAACATGCCCTGGAGCAGCAGAAAGCTCTCACCTCTGGTCCCCCAGAGGCCACTGCCTTTGACCAGCACGCTCATCAGAGGCTTCTCAAGTTAGTAGGGCCTCTTGTACCCTATCTTCTTGTGCCCCAAGGGTAACACCCATCAGTGCACCCCTGCTCCTGAGAGGTCCTTGTGTCTGCAGAGCTGGGGATAGTGGGGACTTCAGAAAGGGTCTGATCCTGGTAGCTTTGACATGCTCCCTGTGAGCAGCTGAGTGTCCTCACTTCCACAGAGCCACCCTGAGCTTTGGAGGTGCTCAGCTCCCCACAGGCTCTGGGTCCTGCTCTTAGGGCTGAGGGGGTCCAGTGCAGAGCATCAAGCCCTTCCAGAGAGCACCAACACCATCCCTGCTGACCAGCTCTGAAAGAGGCAGCTCAAAGCTGGCATCTTTGTTCCAGCTAACAGACCACACTGAGCAAAAAGAGTAGGGAACTGCAGAGGTTGACACACCCTTGACAAACCCTAAATCAGGTGGCTTGGATGCTGGTGGGACTGCAGGGCTTACCTCGGTAACTTCCCTCTGCTCCTTCATGAGGAGGCACAGGCATGGTAGGCTCCAGTTCGGGAAGATGCTCTGCAAAACTGATCACGTATGTGCTTTCCCAAGTGTGATTGCTCTGGAAAAGGACCCTCCCGTGAATCTTGTAGGTGTTGATTACTGCATTTGTCGGTGCTGCTTTGGGGACAGATCTGGTTGCAGAGCAGTGAAGATTTCCTGTGCAGGCGAATCTTATGACAAGGTCCTGAAGCCATTTCAGGCTGGGGCTGTACACCAGGCTTAGCAGTTTCATTGAGACCAGTGGAGGTCCACTGGACTTATCTACAGTGGCTTTCTATAGCAGAGGAGCTGTGACCAGTATTCATTTTAAACTAGTTTTATTTTAAGGTCCCACTGGTAGGTGATAAAACCTAGGTCCTATGCTCCTCGTGACTTACAAAAGTCTTATTACCAGGTGGTCAGGCCTTGGGTTTCATGGGCTTGAGTTGAGTTTTTACAGCAGCGAATCCAGAAATATTCACTTTATTTGCATCTTCCATGCTCTTGGAAATGTAGCCAGGCTGTGGTTTAAGGACTGTCCTTACTCCTCCTTTCAGAGTTGAGCTGCCCGAGTACCTCCTGGACTTTGGGTACGTGATTCTCGGTAACACCCCCATGCACGTCGTGAGGATCACCAACACCGGGCAGTTCCCTGTGTCCTTCCACACTGATAGACGGGTCCTGCGTGACGCAGGTAACCGGTGCTGGAGAGACTTCACGTGGGCTTGAAGGAGCTGTCTCTGACAGATTAGCTTAAGCCACTAGACATAGGGAGTTTTTTTGAGTGCTTGTGTGTATAACTTTTTCCTCCTTGGGACCCTCTGCCTGGTGCTTTAGAGCCTGAGTTCTCCTGGCCAGCAGTGCTCAGAGACCCAGCCTGCCTGTGCCTGCCCTAACACTTCCCTGCAGGGGCTGGATGGGCTGATCACCTTGGTCACCTCTCAGCATCTTCTGCTCTTGGCTACCATGAGCATCATCTGATGGGCACTCCATGGGCTTGTGTTGCAAACAGATGGACGTTTTGTGGTTTGGAAGTGCTTTGTTTAAAGTTCATAATGCCATAGCACTTCTGTTCAGCCTTTATTGAGAAGACAGCCTGTGAGGCCCTCTGTTGTATCAAAATAGGCTTTCTAAACAGGCCTTGACATAAGGCTGCAGTACCAGCAAACGGTGACTCGCCATGTCTGAAGGGTGATCAGGTGCCTCCTCTAAATTGTTTTTCAGGGAGTACCATGGCATGGGGGAATCTTAGTTGGAAATTCTCCTTTGGAGAGGTCTGTGCATCCTTCCCTGGGGTGCCTAGTGAAGGAATGGTTGGAGCTCCTCAACTGAGATGTTTCCTTTTTACCATGTGGGTCTTGGATTCTGGCTGTGAAAGCCCTTTCTCCTTGTATGGTGACAAGGGAGAAGGAGCGGCAATCTTCTCCACAGGTACAAAGGGGTCCTTCACAGAGCTGCCAGCCAGGACATATGGCCTTAACGTGCTTGTGACACATTCATGTCTATTGTGCATCTCAGCTGCTTTATTTTCATCTGTTCAAGGTTTCAGTGTGGATCTGGACCACGTGAAGCACCTGCTCTGCTGCGAGACCAAGGTGTTTGAAGTGCGCTTCGACCCACAGAGCGCCAACCTGCCACTGGGAGAGGTGGACGTGCTCCTGCCCATCAAGGTACCTACGGCGTGCTTCCTCACCCCGCTGTGCCCGTGCACCTCTCGGGGCAGGTGGAGAGTCGGTGACAGCAACAGATGTCACTGGGGCTCTCAGCTGGACACTCGGTCCTTCCCTAGGTAGCAGGAGGCCCCACGTTCCATGTCCACCTCCATGCCAGCGTGGCTGTGCCATCCCTCTGCGTCTCCAGGGACAGACTGGAGTTCTCCACTCTCCAGTGTGGGCAGTGCCAGGAAGAAACTGTCCAGCTCCACAGTCAGCTCCAGGTCCCCTGTAACTGGGTCATCACTATAAATGAGCCTGTTAAGAAGGTAAAGCACAGACAATGTGTAACATGTAACTTCTCGGTTGGGCTTTCTTTGCCTCTCTTGCCCTTTCTGCCCCTGTGGCTGCGTAAGCACTTGGGCCACAGCTCATCTGAGGAAGCTTTGGAGGGTACAGAGCAAGGCTGGCTCACCTGGACCTGTGCATTAGCTGGTGCTTCACTTCTCTGCCACCTTCCCCCGTTCCTCCTCTTCTGAGGATGGTGCCTCCCCATCTGCCTGCCCTGCCTGTTTTCCCTCCAGTTCTAGGCCACAGGTGGCCTCGGCTGGTTTGGCTGTGGGTGCCCTCAGCACCATGACGGTGTCTCAGAGCACTGGAGGAACCGAGGGTCTGTCCTCGCAGACCAAGGAGACCTCACACAATTGTTTTTTTGTTCTCAGATGGACAGACATTGGCCAGCGAGGATGTGTCGGAAGGTGCCCCAGAAGTTGAAGGCCCAGCCCTGTGTCTTCAAGGCGCTGCCCTCGGCTGGATCCCTCGCTCCAGGACAGTGATGCAACATGCGAGTCAGGTTGTCACCCACAGAAGAGGTGAGATCAGCAAGTGTCACCCCCAAGAGGTCTGGCAGGGCAGTGTGGTAACGAGAGCCCAGCACAGAGAAGAGGAGACGGCGTCTGCCTCCACAGAGAGCTTTCTGCAAGCACCGTACCCACTGTGCCTCAGTTCCCCCTGCAGCACACTCTTCTGAGAGGGGCTTTGAAATCCCCCTGGGGAGCTTGCTCAGCATCAGGGCACGGTGAGGTGGCTGCCTCTCGGCGCATGGGGGGAAATCTGCCTGTTTGCCCTCGTCTGCCCCTTCCACAGGCCTGTTTAAGGCTGCAACGCCCTGGTGCAGAGCAGCTGGTGCGCTTGCAGGGGATAACCCTGGAAGGGCCAATCTAGGCAAGTCCTGCTGCTGGTACCAGCAGACAAAACAGCCACCAGGCACCTTCCTGGGCACGGCAGGACAGTCGTCTGCAGTGGTGTGCTGCCAGCAGTCCCTGTGGCTCTGGCCCAGCCTGCCTGCACGTTCCCAGGCAGTCTGGGAGTCAGGTGAAATGATGGGACATTCCCAAAAGCAGTTTGCCTGTGGCCACTGTGACTTGGAAACTGGCAGTGGGTAACAGGATGGACACAAGTGCTTCCGTGCCTGGGAACAGTCCCAGGGATGTTTTAATTGCTGTAGAGGTGTAACCATCTTGTGTCTGGCTTTGACCAGAGCCAATCACTGAGCAGAGAAGACGACCCTTATTTCTAGCCAGTGAGAGCTCATCTGCCTCATTCATAGAGCTGATGTTTGCCTGATGCAGCAGTGCCAGGACTGTGTCTGGGCAACATAACCCTGAGGACCTTTCTCATGAGCATCACACTCCCTCGTGACTAGGTGAAAACATCTGACAGTGCATTTTAGATTCATCTGACACCCAAATATCCAGTTACACTTCACACCAGGATTCATCCCAGTTACTCAGAGCCAGCACGCAGATGCTGTAGCCCCTGCTGGAAGTAAATATCTGTTTTCTATTCCCCTTAGAGGTACTGGTGACACCCCTGCCCTGGGGCAAGAGTTGAATTTGAGGCCCTGTCACCTGGGACTTCATGGAGGAGCTTTCTGTGCTTCTCTCTTTTCAGAAGTCCTATAGAAGTGAGCTGAAGATTAACATTTGCCAGAGCAGCCAGCACCTCCAACTGCAGGTCTTGGGGTGTGGGCTGGAGCCACAGCTGGAGTTCAGCCCCCCAGTGCTTGAGCTGGGACCGTTGCTGCCGTACAGCTGTGGAGCAGAGGGGACAGTGGTGGTGAAGAACCCATGCGAGTTCCCCATCGAGTTTTACTCGCTGGAGTTCGACCAGCAGTACCTTGCTGAGGAGCAGGTGAGAGGGAAGGTCTGGCCCCCATGTGCACGCTCCCGTAGCTTCACAGTGCTCCAGCATTCCCGGGTTCATGCCAGGGAGATGGAGACAGTCCCCAGGGCAAAGTCTGGTGGCATTTCAGGGTTAGCCAGCTCTGCTGGCAGACTGTGGAGGGGCTTGGATAGTCCGTGTTGTTAGAAACACGTCCTGCATATGGCTTCTCTTCCCTACATGCACAGATCCTGCAGACACTTAAAGACTACGATTGCCACAACACCTTATTGCTGCCTCTGCGTGCCCCGGGTGAGAAGCTGCCCCCTGAGGTGCTGGAGTACTATCAGGACCAGAAGAGGCTGCAGGATGAGCAGACAAAGTCCAAGACTGGGGAACCAGCAGGCCAGGACAACGGTGAGGGTTTGGCATTGGCTGTCCTGAGTGTGGACACAGCAGGGAGTCCAACCCGCACGCCCCAAGCTTTCCATGAGAAGCCCAGGCTTTTAGCAGCCACCCATTCCCCAGCTTGGTGGAGGAATTCCAGCATGAAGGTCTCTGGCTTGTAACACGCATCCCCTACCAGCCCTGAGTGCAGCCAAAGCAAGCTCATATCTGCCTACCATGGACCGGGGAAATAATCATGTTGTCCTCTTGTGTCCCCTAACCACAAAAAATAGGATTGGATGAGTTCTTCAGCCAGCAGGACCAGGTCTAATATCACCAGCTATCTTATATTTGTTCCTTCCCAGCACCAAAAGCACAAACTCAAAATCCCCCTGAGGGCAGAGACAGCCTGGACAGACTTCTCCTTGGGAAACTTTCCATCTTTTGCACGTGGCCGTGCAAAGTGGCAAATGTCAAAGAACAGATTGTCTGGCCATGTCCACCCTCTTCTTCCCTCCCTGTGGCCTTCCTCCTCAGCAAACTTTGAAGATGTCCAGTCTCTGTCAGATCAAGGAAGAAAGTCCTCTGCTGGGATCATTCACACTGTCTCATCCCAGAGCTCATTCATTTTCCCCTCCGTGTTTGATGAAAGCCAGTCCAACAAGTGGACTCTAAATCTGAATGCGGAGGAGGAGGAAGGTGTTGAGAAAAGACAGGGGATGGGTAATGTTGCAGACAGGGCAGGGACAAGTGAGAGGCCAGAGAGGTTCTCCCCAGTTTTGCCAAATGAGCACCCTTTCCCCCAGGAGCTGCTGGGATCAGGATGATGCTGTTCCCTTTCCTAGGCAGGGCAGCGCGCTCTCTGTCCTGCATGACACTGCAAGCGAGATGGCTTTTGGTGACCTCCTAAGGGCAAAGGTGGGAGCTCTTTGCAAATGCTGTTATGGTGAATTCAGAGCCCAGCTACATCTCCTGGTATAATATTCCTAAAGCATCCAGCTTTTGGATAATGGTTTGATCCACAAATGGAGCCTCTCCCTTGGGACGGTGTAAAATGCCTGGTTCTGCCTGTCCCCCCTTTACTCAGCAGGACCTGGGACCAAACTCCCATGAGGACCATGTTGACAGGGCACAGGAGATTTGGCCCAGTCCTTTTAGGTATTGCCAAATGCTTGCTCTTTCCTCTTTCTGCCACCCCATTTCCTATACTCTGAACAGGCACCTTGACCACCATCTAGGGCAGACCCTGATCTGCACAAGCCTAAAGGAGGGGCATGGTGAGACCTCGGTGTGGTGTTGGTTTCAGCAGAGTCTTCTCTCCCAGGATCTTAGGGGATGGGGAGGATGATCAGGATCATAGGTAGGCAGGAGGCTGACTTTTCTATCTGGTTCTGCACAGCAGAGCATCGGCAGAGCATCACCAGCAGCAAGGCAGCCGCAGGAGAACTGGCCGACAGCCCTGTCTATAGGGCCATCGCCCGCCACTTTGGCATCGATATCTCTGCAGAGGGGCGCACGCGAGGGATCGTCGTCATCATCCATGGGGCACCCCTGACAGGTAGGTGAGCCGCAGCCCGTGTCTGCAAGGAGTGGGGAAGCAGGAGAGACACATCCTGGTGGGTTGTGGTGCTTGGTTGACCAGTTGAAGCGAAGCGAGGTAAGCCACAGCTCTGCTGGCACATGAAATGGTCCCAGGCCTTCACCAGCTGGGGCAAGTGCTGTGGCTCACCCTGTGTCCACACAGCTAGGCTATCGTTCCCCCACACAGGGTGACCACGTCACCGTTGCTTCGTGGGAGCACAGTGCCTAGTGCCCATGTTGCCTCATGGGAGCAGTCCCTCGCCCACGCTGACCCCCAGACCGTGCCCAGACGCTGCCTGAGGCAGCGCTGGCCAGCACAGGCTGGTGAACGCTCTGAGTGGTGGTGGGACAGGGCTCGAAACAATGTTCTGGCCCAGGGTTGAGGTCACCACGAGGGACAAAGTGCTCAGCTGGATGTGAGGTGGAGGTGATCCTCCTGGCTCTAGAGGAGAATGCTTCTAGCCATGCTCAACTGCCTCCCTCATGGTCTTCCCTAAAGGGGCACTTGATTTCCGACTGTCCTTGAAACTTTGAAATCCTGTCTGGGGACTTTCTAGAGCCTGTCCTGAAAATGCTTCACATGCAAGTGTCACCGAGCACTCTTCCTCTCTCTCAAGGAAAGACAGCAGCAGCGGTTGCCCTGTCCAAATATTATGGCGCTGCCTGCTTGTCCATCAACACCGTGGTGAGAGAAACCATCTCGGACAGGAGCAGCTCAGCAGGGCTGTGCGCCCGGGAGCTGTGCATCGGGGCTGCCATCGAGCAGAGCTGCAAGGAGGCAGAGGGTGCCGGTAAGGAGAAACGCTGGACCTAGAGCAGCGCTTCAGAAACCCACCATGACCATCCACTTCTGCTTGCTCCAGAGAGGAAGTCTGACAGCCCTTGGGTCTCCTAGGGAACATGGGTGCAGCATGTAGAAATGCAAAGCCATTTCATAAAGCATCTCGTGTTATTAAAAAAAATAATCTCTGTTTTAAGGGCTCAGACAGGGGCACTTTTACTGCATCTGGGCTTCTCAGCACATACTCCTTTTCCTAGGAGTGGTGAAGCACACCTGTATTTTTCTCAGGGTTTTTTTATATTTTCTCAAAGCTGAATCCAGCTGTCTCCTCGTGGCCATCAGGCAGAACTGCTGCCCACTTTAACAACAAAGAAGCCCTCTGAAGCTGCTCATTAAGCACTAGACAACTGACTTTGAGTGTGGCTTCAGAAACATGAGAGGAAGGGAAGAATAACCTCCCAGAGTTTCAGATGAGACATGCTGCAGATGAGCTCTTTTCTCCAGAGGTTTTCCTATACACACTGTCAGGTCACACAGCTCGTGCATGTGGTGCTGTTCTCCACCTGAGACCAGAGACTTTTAGAAAATCTGGTTGGGCAGTTGGTGCCCCGCGCTCTGCAGGGTGAGGCCAGACCCTGGTTCTGGTGGGGGAAGTTTTGCATTGCTCCGCTTTGAACCTGGTTGGGTTGGGAGCTGGTGGAAGGAAGAAGGGTCTGGGCCTCAGGTGGGGTTATCCCATGCGGAGGATTTAGCTCCAGTGGAGATGGGGGATGCAACTGGGGCAGGGCTGCATGTTACCATCTCCATGTGAGAATGCAGGATGGGTGCAAGGTACACAAATGATGCTCCTGGAGGGTGGAGCCTTGGCTTGATCCATAGGGGAGCTAGTGTGCAGTGTCACCTGAGTGCACATTTGTGAGGAGGGACGCGGAGCTGTGCCTTAAAAACTCTCTGGCTTTAAAATCCAGTATCAGATGGTGTGCTTTACCATGCTAATAAGAGAAGCAGGGCAGGAGCTGCTTCTGGAGATCGGTGCTGCTAGTGCCCAGCAGGCTGGGGAACAATGGCCGTGTCCCTGCCAGGGCGCAGGGCTGTGCCCGTTGGGGTGGAAGGTGCCTGCTTGCTCCCCACTGAGCGTCTGTCCACTCCACAGGTCACAACGCAGATGCGTCCCTCAGCCTGCAGTTCGGCACCAAGGCCAAGCACAGCCTAGACATGAGACGGTCCAGCTCTGTGGACAAACTCAGCCTGCGGTCCGTCAGGTCCTGAGGCCAGGTGAGCGCTGCAGCGGGCAAGAAGAAGACAGATGGCCCCACACCCCAATCCCAGAAACAGCATCTGATGGATCTGACAGACTCCCAGGTGAAGCACGATCTGCACTGGTTAATGCCTGGGACCTTTCTATTGCCTCTGAGAAGTGAAGGGGCCACTTCCAGTGGAGGCTCTGTGTCACCCAGAGCCTGGTGCGGGGGTCTATAGTGCAGAGAGCCAGCTGGGCAGGCTGGGCGTGGCTCGGGGTGGGAATGAAACCCTGTGCTCTGGCAGAAAAACTCTACGGCATTTTAACAGATTGTTGGCAAAGTGCAGTCCTGGCTAACGTGACTGCAGCAGTGGGCAAAGCTGCCGGGTGCTGCGCTGGGGGCTTGCGAGCTTGGGTCTCTGCTGGCCACGGATGCACCCTCCAGCATGGTCCCCTGGAGCTGCTGGCCTGCAGTTTTGTTCTAGTCTCCTGCTAGTGAGAAACCCCAGCTCCAAGCCCAGCAGTTGGAATTGTTTGGGGGTTTCCAAAGTGGTTGATTTTTCTTGTGGTGTTCAACATTGCAGGGCTCATCAAGTTCTCACCTCTCTCCCCTTCCCTGCATTCCTGCGCAGCGATGGCTGAGCATCAGTGGCAGCACATCAGGAGAGCTGGGCTTTAGGAGCTGCGTGCTGCCCGAGGACCTGCTGGTGGCCATCCCCTCTGAAAGGCTGCATGTACGTGGGGTGGGGGCAAATGGTATGTTCTTGCTACAGAGAGACAGGCAGCGAGGTACAATTCAGAGAGGAGGAGGGCTGTGCCTGCTCTTGGAGGAGTCCTGGGCTGCGTGCAGGGATCCGTGGGTGAAGCTGCAGATGCCATAAGTTGGCAGAGCGTGGGGAAAGATCAGAGCTTGTCTGAGCTGCTGCACTTGGAACTGTGATGGCTGGTGATCTTTGACATCAGGCTTTAGTGACTAGCTGAGAGCCCAATACGTGCAACAGCTGATTTTCTCTTCCTTTTCAACTTTATCTGCAGCTGAGTGACTGCTACCAGGGAGTGGTGTTTGATGGCCTGGAGACCCCCTTTGCACGCGACACGGCGTCTGCTCTCCTCTGCCTGCTCAAAGCTGTCAGAAATCGGCCTTACATCTATTTTGTGAACCTGTTCCAGGATTATGCTTCTTTGAAAGCCAGGGAGATGGCCGCAAAAGAGCAGGAAGGTGAGACTCTTCGTCTCCGTAACTCTGAAATCTTCTCTCTCAAGCCCTCAGCCTTACCCGTGTGTATCTGGGTTACCAGCAGAACTTGTAAGAGATGTTTTTATTAATCCTTCCACCTTCTGCCTCGGTGTAGCCAGCACTCAGCTCACAGCTGCTTAAAATACAGCAATGCTGAGGCTGACCTCAGTCTCTAACATTAAAGCCTGGGCACAAGTGCAAGCTGTTGTGGCTCAATAACTAATCACTGGCCAGCTGTCCACAGTGCTGGTGCATGTGAGCCAGGCAAGGCATGGGAACTCACTGGCCAGCGATAGTTTGGGGGCTTATCTGAATTCTGAAGCAGGGATGTGAGCTCGCCAGTATCTCCTGGCAGGATGATAGGCTGGGTCAGGACAGAGTTGTGAATCCTGACAGCTCACCCAGAGCAGCAAGCTCTGCTTGCAGGCACTGATGGTTTCTCCTTGGTCTGTGCTGAAGGACAGGAGTGGGAGGAAGCTGCCAGGAGGGAGAAAGCACGTCTCTGGGAAATGGAAGAGGACGAGTATGATGCCCTCACTGAGGAGGAGAAAATTCAGTTTGATAACAGTATACTGCAAGTCCAGCATGAGAGGAAGAAAAGGTCTGTAAGCCTTCAATGGGTGCCTCCCCAGGATAGTGTCCCCAAAGGGTTTCCCTGCTCCGGAGACCTTGGTTGTGCTCAGAGGGGTTACCAAGGCCAAAAGCATTAATTACCAGCAGCACAAGGATTGCCAGTTCCACCTCCCTGGTTCCCAGCAGAGGAGGGACCTTCCTCCGGTGAGATGAGAACATCTTCTCTCCGTTTTAGTGGTGAGCCCTTTGGCTTTGACACTGGCTGCAGGGAGCTGGGCTCTGTGCTTCCCTTGCCACAGTGCTTACAAGTGTCTCTAAGTTAATTATGTTCGTTCTCATCTTCATCGCCCTTCTTCACCAAACCAGAGGGGTTGTGGTGTGGGTTGGTGTGAGGCGCAGCTGTGCTGGCTTGGTTTGGATCCTGGTCCTGCTGTAGGTGAGGGAGGCCCTTGCACTGCTGAGCTCCCAGGGTTTTCCTTACTGAGTGACACCAGCCACAAAAGCTGGTGTCTCTTAGGCTCACCTTCAGCTGCAGCAGCAGGTGAGCCTGGGAGAAGCTCTGATCCAGCAAAGCAGCCCTGTTCAAGAGGATACACAGGATAAGCTTAAGCCCCTATTAACCTGTGGTGGTTTGACCTTGGCTAAATGCCAGGTTCCCACCAAGTCGCTCTATCACTTCCCCCCCTTCCCCTTTTTTCTCAACAGGGCAAAGAGGGGAAAGAAAATAACCAACCCTTGTGGGTAAAACAAAAGCAGTTTTAATATAAGCAAAGCAAAGCAAAGGTCTGTGCGCGGAAACAAAAAAAAAAGAAAAAACCAACAGATTTATTCACTACTTCCCATTAACAGGCGATGTCGGGCCTTCTCAGGAAGCAGGGCTCCAATACGCGTAGTGGTTGCCTCGGAGGACCAAGGGTGACCCACCCCCTTCCTCCTTTCTCCCAGCTTTATGACTGAGCAGACTGAGCAGACGTCATATGGTCTGGAATATCCCTTTGGTCAGTTCGGGTCAGCTGTCCTGGTTGTGTCCCCTCCCAAGATCTTGCCCACCCCATCCCACTGGGGAGGGGGGGGGGGGGGGGAATGTTGGAAGGAGCCTTGGTGCTGTGTAAGCACTACTCAGCAGTAGCCACAACACCAGTGTGCTATCAACACCCTGCCAGCTCCCAACATAAAACACAGCACCATGAGGGCTGCTACAGGGGAACCAATCCTGGCTCAGCCAGACCCGGTACATAACCCCTGCCTGAAACTTGGGGAGGGACTTGCTTAAAGCGAGCCTGTGTTTCAGCACTTCTTTCAACCCCAGCTGAAGTTTGTTTCCCTGGGAGGAGATCACTAGGGCTGCTTCAAACTGTGATTTCCAGGACAGGCAGCACAAGTTTCCCATGGTCCCAGCTGGGCTCCAGCAGGAAACCTGGTTGTTTGGAGCCTGTTTTGCAGGAGGGCAGTTACTGCAGCCTTTGCTTTCTGATTGATTTGGCTAGTCTTGCTAAGGAGCAGGCTGTGCCCAGGGAGAAGGGCTAGATAAGCCAAGTATTGGTGCAGGGATAAGCAGGTGTTAGTGATTTATGAGCTGGTTTAGTGATTTGTGAGCTGGATATTGAGAGCTTCAGGCTCCAGTGTGGAGCAATGGTGGATCAGTCTTTGGCAGCATGCTGGAGGTGTCCAGGTGGACCTTATTGGAGAAGTAGTGCAATTTAGACCTTGTGACAGCAAAGCCTAGATTTGGCTGGCCCCGGAGGTCCCCTCCCACTTCCCTCACTTTGGATGTCCCAGCCTCCCCAGGTTGAGGGAAGTCCACAGAGCTGGTCTAACAGTTGTGCCTGGCCTTAGGGTCAGTGAATGAAGTGTGGGACCAGCTAGGATTGCAGCGAGCCCCGATTTCTGGCGGTGACTCTCGGGGATGTTTTCTGTTTGTCTTGCTGAAGGAAGATGGAGTGGCTGGCTTAAGAGCTTGAGGAAAAGCACCGGTGGGAGCTCGAACACTTGAGGGAGGAAGAATTGCTGAAGAAGTTGTCTAAGTGAGCCAAGAGAAAGCTTGGAAAAGACAAAGAAAATGCTTCAAGGAAGAAAAGCGAGCCTGGAGTCAGGCAGGTGGGTGGTTGTGTTTATAGAGAAGAGTGAAAGCCCTGGGGACCCGCCTGCTGAGCCGTACCATTCCTGGCGAAGCCAGCAGCCACCCGCAGTGCTGGGGGTGAGTACCTGGCCATCAGCAGCACACGGGGCTGTGCTGGGAAACAGCAGCCAGTGTTTGATCATGCTGCTGCTTCACCAGGGGTATTTTCGCATGGGTTTGTTGGGTAGAGCTGTTCTTCTAGGGTCATGCTGCCTTTGAGTCATGGCTTCACGTAACTCCAAGCCCTAGATAGTTTTAGTTCAGCATTTCTCCCCGTTCTGCATGTGACTTACACCTCTGAGCCATGACCCGCCTGGGATGTGGTGTCTTTTGCTACCTGTCTGGCAGGAGATACCACCAGGCCCTTTAGGTATTCATTAGCAGCCAGACTTCCCAAAGTGTCAGCCAGACACAGGGATGGATGCTCAGCACACCAGAAACGTGCCCGGAGGACTGCACAGGAGTAAGGAGGTGTCTTAAGTTCCCTGTTTGGGTTGGGGAAGCTGTTCTGTTTCTCAGCTGGTTTGCAGGACTCCTCATCAGTCTGGCACTGGGGAGTTTAGTTTCAGTTGAGCTCAGCTGGGTACCAGCTGTGTTCTGAATTGGGATTTGTAGAGCACCTAACACAGGTCTCAGATGAGGCGTGGGGTGCTATTGCAAAGATTGCCGCTGTCCTACAGCATTTGAGTTGGTGCTTTGAAATGCTCACAGCTTTTTCCTGCTCCTCCTGCCCAGAATACGAATGCATCCACTAGCAACACCAGCGCATCCACCGGCAACCTGTCCAATGTCACCGAGGGGGGAGAGAAGAAGGGATCTGCAAAGGAGCACCCAGACTCTCTTGCAAGTAACAAGGAAGATAAGAAAAAGCAGAGCAAGGCTCCCCCGACAGAGGCCTGCCCAGTGGAGGCTGTGCAACCTGCAGACCCAGAACAGGGGGAAACCAAAACTGAGGCGCAGAGTGACAGCGAGAAGAACTTGGCCCTGAGGTTTAAGATCTACAAGGCATCACAGAAGGATGTCACACACATTTTGTCATCCTGGGACAGGGCTCAGGGTATCCTGCTGTCCCCTCTGAACCAAGAGGTGATGCAGCACCAAGTACAAGGCCAGCGCCAGCATTTATCCAGGCGGAGGAGCCAAAAGGACAGAGAGAAGGAGCATCTAGAAAAACTGAAGGCTCTTGAGGACTCCAAGTTATCTGGGCTGGAAGGGGAAGGTGCAGAAGGGTCAGCCAGGGGCCAGGACGTCGGGGTGCCCTGCTTGGACATCCAGGTGCTGAGCTCTGCAGATGTGACTAGGGCGATCCTGGAGAGTGGCAAGCTGCCAGCAGCAGAGCAGGTAAAGCCCCTTGTGAGGCTCAGATGCTGAGCCTGCCGTGGTCTGGGCCCTGGTGCATTGTGTCCAACCAGGTGACAACATCACAGAGCCTTGTCCAGGACACTGATGATGTTCCACGATGGCTTCACAGCAGCCACATGGCTGGGGAAGTTCTTGCCATCCCTCAGATGGGTGGAAAGAGGGAGGGCTCTCTGTTAGAACATCCTCTCTGTTTGGAGAGTTTCCCAGTCTGGAAATCATTAAAAATGGTCCCAGGGCAGGGCAACTCCTGGTCATTGTTTCCTTCAGCCGAGTCACTCAGAGCTGAGATTTCTCTCTAGGTCCCACTTGTAGGTCCTGGCACTGCTCTGGAGCCTGCCCACCCCACTGGGCATAAAAAAGCACTGTACTCCATCTAAATAAAAAAACCCATTGCCAAAAGCTCAGTGCCTTTCAGGAAGTGTGAGGATGAAGGCGACGGGAGTATAAACAGGGTTTTCTCTTATGCTTTAGATCCTGGATGACCTGGGACTGGGTCCCTCGGGGCCTCCCATTCCACCTACTGCTTTTTACTCTGTGATCCGCTACCCGGAGAAGCGGATGGTCCCTGCAGCAGGAGAAGCCCTCGAGCACTTCACCTTTGTGGTGCCAGAAGGTGCCACTGCAGAAGAAGGAAAGAAGGAAACCAGAAGTTTCTTGGACGTCCCTGTTGTGCCTGCAGTGAAGGTGCCAGGGCAGGGGCCAGGCTGGATGGGGGCATGGGGGGCAGGTGGGATGGAAAAGGATCACTGTGGAAGGGCAGTGAAGACATGATGGGGCCCCGTGTCTGCAGGCATCCCTCCTGTCTGTTTAAAAGATACAGCTCTGCTTGAGACATAGGGCAGTTCTGTGAGATGAGAGAAAAAATAAATCAGCTAAAACCTTCAACTTCCCTTGAGGAGAGGGTCCTGGGCAAGGAGGGGTGTTGTAGGAGAAACAAAGTCCCATAAGGAAGACCAAATCCATGGGCAGAGGTGGTTGGTGGTTTATTCTCCCTCCTGTCTGTTAACAAACCTGCAGCTTTCTCTCCAGGATGGGGGTGTCTCAGGGCAGGTCTCACCTCTCTCCCTTGGTGTGAAGGTGTCAGAGGAGCAGGCCACGCCAAGCAGGGGTCGGTCGGGGAAGGAGAAAGCCGTGGGCAGGCGGGAGGCTGTGAGGGAGAAGAGGAGCTCCAGCCGGGGCAGGAGAGGTCTCCAGGCGCCGGGCACGGGAGCACCCACGTGGCCCCCCAAGGCACACCAAAGCGACACAGACACAGTCCCATTCCCGGGGAAATCCGTCAGGTGAGCTGTGAGGGAGGAGGTGATCCCTCTGCTTCACGTCCATCTTGCCAAACGGGGTCCATCATCCCCAGCTCCACAGGGACCCTCTGCCGGTGCCTCCACGGGATGGCGAGTCCATGAGCCTCCTCCTTCTCTTGTTTGCTCGTTAGCAATGTCTGAAGCCTCCTCTTTAATTGCCGGGCTGAGCAGCTGCCGGTGGATAGTGCCTGCCCACGGTGAGGTGGAACTGAAGGTCCAATTCAGCTCCACGGTGCCGGGGCAGTTTGACTAGACGCTGCATTTTGAGGCCCTGGGGACAAAGCGACTGTACCAGGTGCACTGCAGGGGTACCTGCCTGTATCCCACCATCAGCCAGGACCCATGGTAAGGCTGGGGCGTGGGAGCCTCCCACACTGCTCCCACCTGAACTCAGATCCAGGGTTGCCCCTTGTGCCCCAGTGACCTTCTGGCTTGGGCAGAGCATGCGGCCTGAGCCGCCCAGCATCTCTTCTGTGCTTGGAGCTGGGAACCAGTACTGGTACTATGGGACACCTCGGCTGGTCCGAGGGATCAGAATGTAAGTTTGATATTGACCTTGAACAGATAACCACGTACCCTTAAGAGGCTTGAAAGTCCCGAGAAGAGCTGAGTAAACAAGATTAAGGAACTGCCAGACTGGAACTCCCTGACCGCAAGGAGAGGAAGGTTATCGAGGTTGCGGCAGAGAAGAGGTCATCCAGTCATGAACTGTTAGTCTGTAATTAAACCAATCATATATGGACACATACTCTTCATAAAGTTATAAAAAGGCTTGTTAGAATAATAAAGTAGCCATTTTTGCACAATTTGGTGTTTGTCGTGTCCGTCTCAACGGGGGGCACTGGGATGGTTACTGGGACGTACTGCAGGGCACTGGGACATACTGGGATATATTTGGGAACGCTAGCAGTGTTATTGGGATATACTGGGGGGCACTGGGACATACTGGGATATATTGGGGAGCACTAAGAGGGTCATTGGGACATACTGGGGGCATTAGGAGGGATACTGGGACAGAATGTAGGGCACTGGAACATACTGGAGAGCACTAGGAGAGCCACTGGCACATAGTGGGGGGCACTGGGTGTCGCGGTTGATAGTATTGACACGGTGATGGTTTAGCAGGAAATCTGGATTTATTAATAACTAACAGCAATTTATCATTACAAAATAATTCAGAAATGCTGAAAGAAAGAAAAGCGACTTACTCACAGATTCTGAACTGCCCAGATTCACACTCCCTCACTTCCCGGTGCCTTCATTGATCCATCGATCCCTGCGCATCCACCAACGGACAGACACCCAGAAACAAGGGTCCGTCCCCGCCATGAGCAGAGACCGAGCGGGTGACAGAGCAGCGAGCTCAGAGAACATTTCCCTCCTCTCGAGGTTAGAGCCAATCCTCCCAAGGCCTCGGCATTCCCCCGCGGGCGATCCCTGAGCCTCGAGCGGGGGGACCTCGCCCCGGCCTGCCCTCAGCTCTGGCAGCAGACGACACCTCCAGGGTTTGGTCCCTGCGAGGCTCCAGCTCAGGGGAGATGCTGGTCACAGGCCGCTGGGATCCAGGGGAGCTCCAAGGGTCTCCCTGGGGGTCGCAGTTTAGAGGGTCCAAGATAATTGACTTTTGTCAGGTCCCTTCTGATGCCGTCCAGCAGCTGCACAAGAACTTGATGGATGTGCAACTCTGTTCTTGTTCCCATCTGGCCCCACCCCAGGCCCAGGTGTGCCAGGCCCTGAGGAGATGAGAGGCTGTTAGAGCCGATTCCCAGCAGGCGGGAGGGCAGGAGCCAGGCTCGGTAACGTTCTCAGTCCTTATCTCCAGAGACGGGGCACAGCTGGGGGAGGTGGGGGGAATCACACCCAGCACCAAGCACCCAACCAGGAGGGGCGGGGAGGGGTGAGAATTGCACCCCCACACCACCTTATCCCAGTTGTTGAGACAGGAGACAGCAACAATCAGTCACAAACGAGCTGCCGGAGCGTCACAGGAGTTCATGGCACTGGCACCAAGTCCAAGTGCACTCTCTGCCAGCCCTGTGCCCTGTCCCTGCGCCAGCCCCCCACTGCAGAGGATTCCCTAGAACCAATGGGATCGAGCAGCTCCCCACTGTGGAATGGCTGGAAAATAACGGACATATTATGAGCGATCCAAACCGAGGGGCCTCACTGTAACAACAAGCTGCAGCTGTGTTCAAGGACAAAAACAAGGCCAAGACAGCCTGAGAAACTACATTCCTTCCCAAGAGATAAAGATGTTGGAATGTCGAAAACAGGGGGTCTACCTGGGGGGAGAGCATCGCGTGGACACCACACCGGGACCAATCATAGGGGGCAAAAGGGCACGTGAACAAGTAGCTTTAGCCTATTAGCAATAAGATAGCGGCGCGTGAAGTTTGAGATAGAGTATAAATTGCTGTGTAACCTTTAATAAAGTGGCATCAACTTGATCACATTGGTCGTCTAAGTTGTGTCCGAGACTTCCGCGTCGGCACCCCACCCCTGCCCCTTCCCCGTTCCCAATGAACACCGCCCCAGCACACCCGCTCCTCTGAGCTCCTCACCCAGCGCAGAGCCCAGCCAGTGCCCCAGGAACAGCACTGCGATGGTTCCAGCAGCGTCACCGCCTTCCCTCTGCAGGACGGGCCATGGCCTTGGGTGAGCCCCGTCTGATGGCATCGAGGGACTCCTGGCATGGGGCTCTGTCTGGCTTTTGGAAGGACAGAGGGCAAGAGGCTGATCCAGGGTAATTCACGTGGTGTAACACAGAAGGAAAATAGCCCCCTTCGAACCACATTAACACTTCATGTTTAAAGTCACATGGTTTGTTTGGTTTTTAATTATCCTACCCAGGTCTGAACGCTCAGGCCAGCAAAACCCCTCTGCATCCCACAGCTTGTTCCCTTCAGACAGCACCAGACCACCTTTCACAGGAATAACTGCTTGCCACGGTTCTCGAGAAGCACTTTTGCTTCGAGGCTCACAACATCACCCTAGAGACTCCTTGTAGCTGATAACAAAGGGGTCACCCCGCCCCGCATACCCGGGGGGGCGGCCCTGCCCGGAGCAGGAGCAGCCGTTCAGTTCCCCCCCGGCCCCGAACTCACAGACACGCCCGCAACGAACGTCGTACTTCTACCCGCCCCCCCGCGGCACCTCCACTCGCATCGGGCACCGAGGGCACGGACGGGGCGTGCGGCGGCACCGGCACCGGCTGCCCGAGCGACGGTGGGGCGGGAGGACCATGCCGGGGGCGGGGAACAAGCTTCCCCGAGCCGGCTGAGCCCGGCTCCGAGAGCATCGGCCGGCGCCTCGACGGCCCCAGCCGTCCCGGCGGGCTGCCCCCGCCCTCCCCGTGCCGGAGGGGCCGCGGCACCGGGGACCGATCCCGGGACCGGCAGCGCCGTCGGCGGCAGGTCCCGGGGTGGGCAGCGACACACCGCGGTTCGGTCCCGGGGCGGACAGCGAGGAACCGGGGGCAGTCCCGGGGCGGGCTGGGAGGCACCAGGGGCGGTCCCGGGGCGGGCAGCGCTGTCGGGATTCGGTCCCGGAGCGAGCACCGCGGCACTGGGGTTCCGTGCCGGGGCCGGCAGCGCCGTCCGGGTCCGGTCCCGGGGCGGGCAGCGAGGTACCGGCGGCCGGTCCCGCGGCGGGCTGGGAGGCACAGGGGGTCGGTCCTGGGGCGTGCTGGGAGGCACCGGGGGCGGTCCCTGGGCGGGCAGCGCCGTCGGAATCCGGTCACGGTGCGGAGAGCGAGGCACCGGGGTTCCGTACCGGGGCCGGCAGCGCCGTCCGGGTCGGGTCCCGGGGCGGGCAGCAAGGTACCGGTGGCCGGTCCCGCGGCGGTCTGGGAGATAGCGGGGGTCGGTCTTGGGACGGGCTGGGAGGCACCGGGAGCCGTCCCGATGAGGGCTGGGAGGCACCGGGGGCGGTCCCGGAGGGGGCAGCGCCGCCGAGGTTCGGACCCTGCAGCGCGGCACCGGGGGCGGTCCCGGGGCGGGCAGCGAGGCACCGGGGTTCCGTGCCGGGGCCGGCAGCGCCGTCCGGGTCCGGTCCCGGGGCGGGCAGCGAGGTACCGGTGGCCGGTCCCGCGGCGGTGTGGGAGATAGCGGGGGTCGGTCCTGGGGCGGGCTGGGAGGCACCGGGGGCGGTCCCGGAGGGGGCAGCGCTGCCGAGGTTCGGACCCTGCAGCGCGACACCGGAGGCCGGTCCCGGGGCCGGCAGCGCCGTCCGGGTCCGGTCCCGTGGCGGGCAGCGAGGTACCGGTGGCCGGTCCCGTGGCGGTCTGGGAGATAGCGGGGGTCGGTCCCTGGGAGGGCTGGGAGGCACCGGGGGCGGTCCCGGGGCGGGGAGGTAGAGGAGCACTTTTTTCTGTACTGATGAGTACATGCATCTTTAGAGAGCCCAGTGCTCTTCATTTTTCAGTGGGAAGCAACTCTCTGTATTTAAGTATGGATGTGTCTTTGCTGTCAGGTAGCTCTTCAGATTAGCAGCAAAGTGAGCAATATTGCTGATGAACCCTGTTCTGTGGATTTCTGCCTTGTGGCTGAATACTTGATAGAATGTAAACACTGAGCTTTTTTCTATAGCTTGGGCATCTGATGTCTGGGGTTACTGGTGCTTAATAAGGACGGAATGCAAATAGTCTCGCCATCTGTGGGGATGCTAGTAGGTCTGCTCCTTTAAACAATTTACTGTCTTTCAGGATACTTGACAGAAATGAATGATTTTGGAGTTGTTCCCCTCTTCCAGTCTGTGCAAATAACCTCAAAGGAAGGAAGAGTTTTTTCGGAACAGCAGAGCTATAAAGCTGTTGGACTTCTAAAGATTTGAATTCAAACAGGTTTCTGCTGGACTTTATTCTTAAACAGATCACTGTTGATTAGTCCAGAAATACACTTCAGTGCCTGGAATTCTAAAGCTGTTTAGTCCAATTAGAGTTACGGGGATTGTATTTTGTATAAGCGTACCTTCTTCCTGGTGTCTTTAATTCTGAAATGAATGCAAGAATGTAAGAAAACTGAGCATATGCTGGGAATTGGAACTAGAAAGGGATTGCAGTGCATTTTTTATGTTTAGTGAAAAGAATTAAGCATCTCCCTAGTGGTATGCTAGGTTATAATACAGTGTTGTGACTGTTGTGGGATGGAATATATCTGTTACCTCGATTTTTATCCGAGTTAGTTAACTAGAATTCTCCAGTGTGGAAGGCAGGAGGCAGCAGAATTCTTCAAGAGTTCACTTCAAAAGCACAGGCATATGTTCTATCTAGCTCTAGCAGTCTTTAAGGGCTTCAGAAAAAACGATCATGTATGTGTCCCCTGTAGTTTTGCCACTAAATTTATAAGCTGAAGTATTGTTCTTGTAACAACAGTTTTCAAAGTTTACACCTACTTCAACAGAGAGAGGTTTGGGTGGGTGTTTTATGTGTGTAAAGCTTAAATCTGAAAGTTTTGATTACATATGTATTTAACTATTTCAGGAACCGCTTTATGGAATCCCAGCTTTATATGACGTATGCTCTTGACAAAACATTAAAAAAACCCAACCCAAATCACACCTGTTTTTTAATCCATGTTTCTTCTCTTAAGCATACTGGTTTTGGTAGACAAGTCGCACTTCTTTGCAGTTCTCTGCCTAAAAAAACCAAACAACCAAAACTAAGAGTGGGAATGGAGTGTATGTGTATTAACCTCTATCTGTAGGGATTTGTTTTACCTTTCTTTTTTTCTTTTTTTTTTTTTAAAGATTCAGCAGAAGGAAGTTTTCCTTCTCTTTCTAAAACCTAGGCTTTATTTCAACTGTGATACTACTACATGATACAGGCTGTAAGTTGCTCACTTAATTTCTTAAGTGAACAAGTGTTCTATGTTTACCTCTGTTTCTGAGAGTTGACCTAGGAAGCTGTAAGATATGGAATTCTGAATTAGCAAAATACCAATAATAAAAATTTCCAGACTGTCTAGATTCACCAGGTTAAGAATAATGTGTGAACTACAACCGGACTTCTGCAAATCATCCTGTTAAATCACCCTGCTTCTCTGCGGGGTCCCACCCCTCTATTTTTCCGTGGTGGGTTTTCCTCTGGCTCAGCGAGCTGAAATGCTCTCTACTGTGATAGGGCCTGAGGTGAGGGGGGTGTCAGGAACAAGTGTTAAGGTAAGAACAATCCTTTCAATAGGAATGTGCAGGTGCATTGAACTAGACATGATGTGTAGTCAGGATCTTTGTACTGGCATATTGCAACGACACTGTGTTACTGTCCAGTGGAGCTGTTACACAAGTAACTGGTGATGTCCTGCCAGCGATGTGTCTTAAAGTCTCTGTTCTCTTTTGCAGGTAGACCATCGAGAGAGCTCTAACAGCAGAGCACCAGTTGGTTATAAGGGTATGTTTTATATTAAAGAATTGCAATTAAAGTAGGCAAAGAAGCTTTCTTAAGTTCAACAACTGACTTCTGGCCTATGTTAATAATAAAATGGCTACTTGACATTTTTATATGCCAGTGAATTGGATAGTGAGTAAGTTATCTGGCCAGAAAACACAAGGATAAAATGGTTAGAAGTATACCTGAACAGGGGTTAAATGAGATGAGGCTATGGCAAGGAAAAGTAGTACTACTTATGCTATGGTCTCTAGTGGTATCCTGACCCTGTATGTAATCAGATAAACCTAATTCTGGCATTTAAAAACTACCTAAATACTAGGTTTGCTTTAAAATGTTGGAATGTCATGTACTTGTCGGTTTGATTCTCTATCTTCTGAAGACATTGAAGAGACTTGAATAATTCTAACAAAGCTGCATGTTTTTGATAGAATTTGTAAGTGGGAAAGGAAGTGGTAGATTAGGTGTCTGGCAAATATATAGGGTAAGCATGTGACTTCCAGATATTTAAGAAAGGGGAGAAAAATTCCAAGGGATTTTTGTCTGGGGTAAGTGCTTTTTAGAAGGCTGCTGTAATACCAGTTTTCTCTTATTAATTTTTTGAATGGAGTTCATTTTACAAGGTCTATAATGACTTGTAATATTTTGTACTTGGCAGATTTGGAAGAACTCTTAAAAGGCTCAGAACAATCTAGCACAACTGCGAAAAATCACGTGACATTTTCTCTTTGGGTTTCATTTTGTGAGATTTGCAATGAATGTTTTTATGATCTATTGATTCCTGTATCAAATGACAAGAAAAGAAAAACACTACGCCTTGCTCAAGACATCAAGGGATGTTCTTATGTAAAAGGTGATTAGAATACATTGCAAACTGCCAAACGTGTAATTTGAAAAGTCAGTCTTCCTGTAATAATGTTTCTTTCTAGGTTAGAAAACTCCTAACTGTATTCACTGTGGCACTAGAAATGTCTACCTTGAGCATGAAAGGCAACAACCTGCATACAGAGAAGTATCTGTGCCTTTAATAGTGTTTTCTCTCTATTCTTAACTGTAATTCTTAAAAGCCTGCGTGCACTCCACTGCCTTGATATTTCTCTGAAATGGGAGAAATATTGAGAACAATTGACAAATTTTTTAGTGTTTTGTTTTTTTCCATTTTCTTAAAAGACTCCAAATTCTTACCTATAGTTATAATTGGCTCAACAGTTCTATTTTTTAGTATTTTCTGTAGAGATACACTTCAGAGAATATGTGAGAAAGTTCAGTCTGACTGCAAATTACATTTTACAGTACTCTAATCAAGCGTGTGGTGTAATTTGTTGTGGGTTGGGCAAGGCGGGGAGTTAGCAGAACTCTAACAGTTCAGTGTTTGTTTCTGGCCATGGGAAAAACAGCTTTCAAATCCTGTTTGATTTGTTATAGGTTCTTTGAACAATCAAGACCCCAATTCTAGATTAAAGGCTTTTTTGTAGGTATTTGGCCTGCTACTTTTATCTTTCATATGCCAAACTATAGATTCAGAAAGCTGAATCAGATGATAAACCCAACTCCTTCATTTCTTCAAAGACTAGAAGATGTGTGAAGTAGGAAATAGTCTGCTTTGAGCTATGCTTCAGCATAATCTCTTTTTATAACATTTGGAAGTATAAGGCTGTTCCTGATGTTACTGAGGAAAACCAGCTACTGATTTTCTTATTTTTCTTGGTCACAGCTGGTATTTTTGCTAGTACAATTTTGGTGACCTCTAGTGTAACAGAGGCCATAATGTTCATATTATAAGTTCCATTAGTAGCGTTGTAGGTATTTACTCGAGCCCATATCAAGATGACATACAGTCATCATACTGCAGACAGAATTCTTCACTGATTTTTTTTTTTTTAACTTGATGGCCCTGAAAGATGTCTAGGTGATTTCCCCCCCTGCCCTCAAGATCATAGGCTAAACCAGAGAAGCTGTCCAGGTAGAATTCTGCCTTGATGAGTATGAACATAGGGCGTTCATGCTCATATTAGACCCTGTGCTTTGGCTTTTCAGAGCGCGGGCTAAGGTTGCTCACTTAATTTGGATGGAGCATATTTCTGTGTGCTAATAGGATGAAATGATGAGATATATGTGCCCTTCCTTTCCCATGGAAGGAAGAATCTTGATTTTGTCGTCATATAATTTCTGTCTGAAGCATGCTTAGTAAAATGTTTTTATGTCTCAAGTAAACGTTCTTGGTGTGCGTATGTTATCCCTTAATCCCTTCTTTCTTTTTGATAATATTTACAAGATTACCATGTTTGTTCTTCCTAAAGATCTGCAGTGGGTTCAGATTTCTGATTCTAAAGAAGCTTTTAGACTTCTAAAACTGGGGTTGAAACACCAGAGTATCGCGAGCAAGAAACTAAATACTTGCTCCAGCAGAAGGTGAGAAACTTTTTGAATAACATTGGGCATAGGATGGTGTCTGGGAGGAGGGGGGAGCTAAAATATGGATTGTGGCTTTTAGGAGGGGAAGAGGCTTTAACAGGGTCTAGATATCTAGGTTTGACATCCTTTAGCACTATGTGACCCAGTGCTTTTAGTCAAAAGGATTCAATCCTTCAGTAAGATGAACATGTTCAAAAGCTAACAGTTTTATCAAATACTCTCCTTCAAGCAAAAGCACTTAGCTTTATTCCATCTAAATGTCTGAGGAAAAAGCAAAATAAAGGCTACATAAGCATCTCTTTAAAAGTTTGTATCTGATAGAGTATATGCTTAGAGAAGTTGACAGATTCAACAGTTTTGAACAGATGTTGTGGAGGTTAAAAATATTTTGAATGTATTTGTCTACTTTATCACTTCTCTGCTGATTTAAACTTTTCCTTTTAGCCACAGCATATTCACAGTTAAGATACTGAAAACTGAAGATTCGGGAGCACCGCGAGTGACCTGAGTCAATGAGTAAGTTCAGAGCAGAGACCCTCTCTTCTTTGTGATGAAATTGTCAGTTATCATCTGTGTTGGTGTGCTGGTACTGGGAACTGTCAGTTATGGTCTGTGTTGGTGTACTGGTACTGCACTATACACCCAGTGCTTCCTGATAGAAACTCATGCGTGTGTGGTGGTTTCCCCACTTCCTACCATCACACAGTTCTTGGCCCTCTACCTCCAGCCATCAGGCTGCAGGGCTGTTCTGTGCCTTGTCCCCTCTGTGCAGCACAAGGTTCTGTTAGCCTGCTGTACACCTGAACTCCTCTGAGTCCTCAGAAGGAAGAGATGGCGGGAGGGAGGGGAAATAGGAGGTGTGTTGGGAAAAGGTTTGTCAGGAAGTAATGTAAAATTTGATTGAGAAAACAACATTGAAGAGGATGGAAGTGTTTGTGCAGATGAAGATCAAGAAATTCTTCCTCTAAAAAAAGTGATCATTTTTAAAAGTGAAGAATTTGTGCATGTTCTAAGGTAATAAAGGGAATTCTCCTTATCTGCCTTCAGACTGTCACTGTGTGATCTTGCTGGTTCAGAAAGATATGCCAAAACCCACAGTGAAGGTCATAGATTGAAAGAGAGTGGAAATATAAACACCTCTCTTCTGATGCTGGGCAAGTGTGTTAACACACTCAAGAATTGTCAACAGTCAAAGTAAGTTCTTTTACGAATTGCAAACTGGTTGTGGCTTTTAGGTACTGCCTCCAATGTTTAAAAGCTATTGTTTAAAATATGCAATGCTAACACTAAGGTTTTGGCAGAAACAATGTATAGAATTGTCGATCTACCAAAGTTATCTTAAACTTGCCTTGTTTTGCTCTTTAAATCATCAGGTCTAATCTCCTTTAAGCATGCTATCATATATTTTAGCAATTTAACTTTACTCCTCTGAGCTTGGTTTATCAAAGAAACAAACTTTGGAATAAGTTTAAAATCCCCTTTTCATTAGTGTCATAGTAAGAGTCAAATTTTTAGCCTTTTATTACTCCTTATGAACTAACTCAGCTGTCTACATACTTCTAGTGTAACATTTTTTCATCAGCAGAATATTGCTGTGCTATCATAACTGTGCACCATTTGACAAAAATTGTCTGGCTTTAATAAATACTGACGTAACTTTTAACACTCTCCTCCTGATCCAGCTAACTATATGCAGACAAAAGAAAGCCTTCCTACTATTTATGCCCTAGCTTGGGGATCTAAATAAGAGTGAAATAATACAAGAAGTTAGTTGTCTAAAAACCAGTACAATACCTAGTCACAGCTGGATATAACTGTCTAGGAACTGCTTTCTCCACATGTTCTCATTTGCAGATCTATTTCTGTCCCAGAAGTTAAATGAACTCAGTCTGCTGATTGATGTGCTTTGCCAAATTCACTTACCCTGTCACACTGTTCCTGACAGCCTGTTCAAAGTCTGTAACACCTTAAGCTGAAAGAGCTTTGCTAGTGTGTGTTCCTGATTATGTTTTGTGATGTTACAGTCTGTCTTATTTTCCTGTTCTTTCCAGATAGGAAGGATGCATTAAAACTAGCAGCTGCCTAGAGGGCTGTTAATGTATTCAGAATGTCTTTTTCTGATCCTAATAACTTGGGATTTTAACAATGTAGAAGAAATGTTCTGAAGCATGATCTCTTAAAGTGTTAATACCTACCCCTTGCAAGTTGAATAGGAAGCAGTAAATTTCTTAAAATTATTTTGGACTGTCAGTCCTGCAGCAAAGCTATTTATGAGCTGTCTATGTACTCTTGTAGGAGTGTCACTGTCTTCCTGAGTTCTGTAGCACTGTTCATATAACTGAATAGCTGTTATGTGTCCAAAATGCAGCCAACTTATTTGGTGGCAAGTGTGCGTTCAGTCATGTTTTAGGAATTCTCATAAAATTTCCTATAAGCATCAAAAACTACATCCCCAGCTGTTAAATTCAAGTGCCAAACTGCTGGGAGATTAGGAAGAAAGTTCTGAAAAGTATCTCCATGTGTTTGGTGTATGCTCATTTTCTTGCCTAGGCACTTGCTATTGTCTGTTCTCAGAGGCTGGATACTGAGTGAGAGAGAGAGGTTGGGGTATGGTTTGGTGTAGCAGGAGGCTGTGTGACCTGCCCAAGGCTAAAGGTCGAACACTCCCTTAGTTTAGGTGCTCCCCCGATTGTATTGCTGTAGCCTGCCTGAGATGATGGCTAAAGCCACAGTCCCAACAGCACACAGTCTCTCTACAAACAGCTGCATCTAGTCCAAAACAATTTTAAATGATTTAATGACTACTGCTTTAATAAATATTTTTAAGTCTTCATGCTGGATAGCTCTTACACTGGCTGGACATTATTAAGCATCTGGTCATCTGTTCTTTTGTCTTTAAAGGTTGCAGCAGCACATACCCTTTCGGGGAAGGAAGTTAACTCATTTCCTTCAAGGATTCTTCAGTGGAAAGAGGAAGGTATACATGATGGTAAACATAAGCCAGTGTGCTTCAGCATATGATAACACACTCAATGTGTTAAAGGTCTTGGCCACTGCACAAAAAGCAAGTGTGTTGCAGTTTATCTTGATCTGATTTCTGATACTTCTGATTCGCCTTTAAAGAGCAGGTTCCCTCACTTCTAAGAATACGAATTTAGTTACTGGATTTTTCTGTCTCATGTTGCAATCGTATTTTCTGATTGCTCCTAGTCAGGCTTTATTTCCTTGTAAAGCTTTTAAAAAGGCTTTGTTGGGACATACATTTCTTTTTTTGTGGGAGTGGGAACATGTCCTATTAAAAATCCATAATTCCCATAAAATATCCAGCCTGACAAGACACTTGTTATATTTGGAAGAAATTCCCTGAGATCTGGGTGAATTTTTCTTCTGTAGTCATAACATGCTCTCACCTAGGAGCAAGTCTAGCTGCCCCATATACTACTGCTATCTTAATTTGGAATATTGCTCACCTGAGGTATATAGGTTGAGCACCAAAGAGAATTTGAAAGTCATCTTTATGTCCTTAGGAGCTTCAGTGGGAAGGTGGAGGTTAAGCAGAATGAGTAGGAGTAAGTGCAGTGATATAACCCTGGCAGAGTTGGAAGACAAAAGTATTGGGGATCAGTGCTGCAGCCTTAATGGAAGCCATGGAAAACTTCTGTTGACAGTTAGATATGTTCAAAGGACAAGAGATCCAGGCCTTTAGAATGTGGGCTCATCTAAGCAGGTCAAGTACAACACTGAAAGGAGCAGACTGTAAGGGTGATAGAACTGCTCAAGAAACAGAATTTGTGGGATGGCATTTGTGTAATGCAACTAGAAACTCAAAGTATAGGAAATACAGAAATCTGTTGGTGCGTGAGGTGGCAGCCCTCTTGTAGGTTGTCAAGCTAGTGAAACTTGGTGTTCCTGCAATCCAAAGAAGGGTTAGACTCTAAAGTGCCTCCTTTGTACTCTAGCTGGAAACTGGTCTGAGCAGTGACTCTGAGCAGAGGATAGACTGGGGGAGTACTGTGCTCAGGAGACCTATAGGGAAGTGCAACAGGTGTATTTTGGAAGTGCCAGTAGAGGATTAAAAAATACTGAAGACTTTATTCTTTGTTTTCTGAGTAGGTTTTAGTGGACACATCTGTTCTTGTCCAAGATCAGTTGTTTGGCCAGAAATCAGCAACATCATCACTACTCAGTCACACTAAAATGCCAATCTCAAGGAAAAGAGTTACTGCCCCATGGGACAGGAGCTTAGAAGATGTGATCGAAGATGACAATGACAGGGAGGAACAGCATATGTCAAGAGAAGAAGCAGTGCAGAAATCTGTAGAAAATACAGTTCTTATTGGGAAAAAAAGAGGGTATGGTATGTGCCAGGGCTATGTTAAGAATTAGCGTAGCATGGAGTCTTGAAGCAAGGTATTCTGGTTTTCCCAATCTCTCACCTTTTTTTTTTTTTTTTTTTTTCTTTTTTTCTGATCACCCTTATTCTATCTAAATCCAGCATTAAGAACTAAAAGTGGGATTACTCATCCTGTGGTGCCTGTTGTGGGAAAACTGTATAATGTGTCTGAATACAGACTAGGCAGTAAGAATTGCAGATTTGGCTTTCTCTCCTCCTCCTGTCAATGCACAGCAAATATTACCTGCTTTTAGCAATACAAGACTGTTCCTCTGTATTCTATGCACAAGAAAACGCTGAAAACTGTTCCTTAAGCAAATTTAGTCACTTCTAGGGAAGATGAGGAGGGAACAGAGGGCTAGAAACTGTTTTATGGAGGTTTCATTAATATTGCCCCAAAAATGAGCATCTGGAAAACAAGATCCAGTTTCTGTGGAGCTTAAGCCTGTTTAAGACAACTTCAACAATTCTTGTAATAAAATGGATGTTCTTTACAAATGTCTGCTCTGTGAAAACTTAAAAATTGCTGTGTTAGTACCAAAGAGATATTTTGATCTACTTATAAATCTTCCTGTTTATGAATAAGCTAATAAAAGAACTGGAAGAGCTTTTTTCAGGTACAAGAGTAAAGTGGTGTTGTAGTGTTTGAGGAATGAGAAAAATCTCACTTCTGGGAAACCATTTCTTTATGAAAAACTTAATAACAATGGTAATTCTAGATGCTGCTGAGTCTCATAGAAGAGTTGAACAAACTTCTTGCTGAAAAGAAGAATAAGTTACTGCTGTAATTACAAATTCGTGAAGAGGTGACGCAGGAATTTGCCCGATATTTTGCTGAGCAGGAAATATATTTCAAGTAAGTTAGCTTTAAGTGGTTTTTAAAGTTAATGATTAAAAAAAAATGAAATTAAATTCACTTATTTCTTGAATCTGCCTCTTGGCTATAAGAGACCACACTCTTCTGCTAGACTTACTGCCTCTGTTAATAGATCAGTTTCTGTTTGGACTATGAGTTCAGGAAAAATACTGTGTAGGAAAGGCTTTGATTCTGGGGGGGATGGAGGGGGGGTGTGTGTAATCTGTCAGCAGTGTTCCTGCAGAGCTCTCCCTAACAGAAGAGCTTTGATAGGATGTCTGTAGAAAGAGTGACACTTGCACATTCTTTGGTTACTGCAGTCTTAGTGGTACTTCAAATGGGTATTCTGGCTCAAGAAGCTTAGAAACAATGCTTGTAGTTAGGTGTCAGCCATAATCTGTGTATATATATGTCTCCCCCTCATTCTTCGGGAGTGTGTGTGCAGGAAATAGACTTCTGTTTTGGTGTAGGAACACCATTTTGTGTATTGTTCTATTGTGCCAAAATAAAGAAAAAAACATCTTTGTTTATAAGCAGCTGTACTAATAACTTCTTAGCAGCTCATGCTAGCTAGCTTTTATCTGACTTATTTTTCCTACTATAGTGAGTGCCTTTCTTACGAATGAGAACGGCTTGAAGAAGATGCTGACACACGCCTGGAAATCTTCAAGGAACTTGTAGATGGTTATCTTGAAGACATGGATGAAGAAAATAAACTAAAGGATCAGCCTTGCAGTGAACAAGCTGGACCTCTGGTGTTTTTATCCCCCTGATAACATCCCTTTCACTAACTACCTGTTATGGTGATGGTACGTCTCAAGAATTAGAAGAATGGTTTCAAGGAATTGCATGCTGTGTAACGGTATCCTCAGCAAGATATATTTATCATGTTAAATAGGAGTAGTTGCTGTGCCTCGGATATGCATTTAGGAATCTTTGGGTTTTTCTGCATTTCTGCAACACAAAGTGAAAATTACTGTGTACAAAGAAGCTGGGGGAAAAGCTGCAATTGTGCTATAAGCTGTTGCATTAAGTGCATATTTAAGGTATTTGAAGCTGAATTCTTAGGTCCCATATATGGGCTGTACTGGAGTGGTCCCAGAGACTTTTTTCCTCTTTAGGTTATTGTAGCTACAACTGAAGCAATGACAATTGTATATACACTTAAGCATAACTAAACCCTTAAGTTGAGGCTGGTTCTTGTGAGTTTGGAACCCTTTGTTTTTAAAAAAACAAGGAGGAAAGATATAAAGTCAATGTTTTAAGTACAACTTAATTTGATAAGTTACCACAAACTTATTTGACCTCACAAACTTTTACTGATATTTGAAAATTTCGGATGTATTCATTTTAAAACTGTTTGCTTGCTGTGTTCATTCAGTGTTCTCATTGGGTAAAAATGCTAGCTTTTATATTAAATTTGGAGGGGATGCTTTTGTGGTGATATAAAAGGGAATGTGATGATGGGCCATTAAGTGCTTTAAAAATAAAGTATCTGTTCCTTGATGCTGGAGACTTCTGTGTGAAGGTAGACAGAAACTGGCAATCCAATTGCCTATGAACCCACAAGATGGCTTTGAAGTCAGAATTAACTGTACTTAGATGTTTGAGGACATAATGGTCTTCCAAATTTTCAGTAGAAATAGTGGATATTGTGTAATTATTTCTATTTCTAAAAGGATATAAATTATCTTTCAGAATGAAGAATATGGCATAGGGCCAGGCACCTACGTTGATCTTGAGGGCATTACTGATTCTCTGCAGAATGATGTCACTGATATCAAAAAGCAGGCAGAAGAAACACAGACACGTGGTGTCTCTAGAGGACCCACAGGAAGCTATAGGTTGGCTTGCAAAACAGCTGGGCAAAACTACCACTGAACTAACTCAGACCAAAGAAAAGCTGACAAAGAAAACCAATGAACTAATCAAAATTGAAGAAGAGTTGACACAGAAAACCAAAGGTGAGCTCTGTGTGTGTGTGATGTGAAAGAAAAAAGAAATGACTACTGTAAAATAGTAGTTGAGCATTGTAAAATCCAGTTGAGCAGGATTTTGGAACCAAATCATATGTATAGAGGTGATAATAATTGTTTTGTGTATGTTCAGGTTGAACAATTGCACAGGCCTTGATTATTTCATTTTTAAGACAAAACTTAAAACTGTCAGTTGAAGACTTCTGAATTGTGGGGTAGCACGTCAACATTATTTATTCGTGATTTCATGGTTATATTATGATCCCAGCACTTTACATTTTGCTGATGCAGTGTTTTCAGGTATTCTGTGGAACACTGATAGGTAAAAGTAGCAATACCTCATAGTATGATTTCAGCAGAAGTCTCTTGACGTGATCTATATTTTATATGGGTTGCAGGGCCCAATTCTATTCAAAAAACCCTAAACTTTTGAAATGTGTCCTGCAAGTAGAAGCCAACACAAAAATAAATGAGTCTATTCAAAAGCTACTAAAGGACCAGGAGATCTGGAAAAATGGATTACTGAGTAAAATATGTAATGGCTGGTTATTTGATGCAGGGTTCTTTTCCTGTTACAGACTTTGAAATGCAGATGATTAAATCGGATGAGTCTGCTGAGCAGCTTAAAGAACCAACTGAGGTAACTTTCTCAAAAAAAACTTGTGCAGAATTACTTGCTTTAATACAAAATTTCAGTAGCTTAAAATGCTGTTGTAGTACGTTTCTAGCTTTTTTTATATCAAGTTTAGCTTAACTGATCTTGCTTCTAAATGCATCGTATAGTTCAAGAATTTAACATTGACTGAACTACTTTGTTTTCTAAGAAAATGAATACGCAGAATAAAAGGATTCAAGAACTAATAGATATTGTGGAGCAAAAAGATGATGTTACCATGAGACTGCAAGATTTGATATCCCGTTTAGAAAAAACCATGAAAGACTATGTAAGTCTGAGACATCTTAATTTTCTGTTTACAAAAAAAATCTAAATCTGTGCTTATAATGGACTTGACTATTTTGGAAAATTGAAATTTTCTGTAAGTAATGGCTTCTTTCTTGAAATGGCAGCAGGTGAAGTTGGCATTGAAACTGAAGTTACAGCAGAATGTGTGTGGAGGTGTGTGTGGAAAATAGGACTTTTGGAAGCAGTGATCTGGAGTTATTGGAGGACTGTCGATGAGACTATGAAGAGCCACTCTAAAGAGAAAAAAAAACCCAACACTCAAACTGGGAGGACTTTAGCAGTGGGAGGAGAGGGATTATGTCACTGTCTTTTTATTTTTGCCTGAATGGAAGAGGAAGGAAAGGAGGTTTTGCTGCAGCAAAAGGTCAGATTTAATTGAAGTTAGAAGTTAATGTGAGAAGGACAGTGACTGTGTAAATTGCCAACAAAAATCAGTGTGTTCCACCTACTACCACCATGCACACGAACTTTTTAAGGCAGAGCAATAATATGAACGTGTTGAGTAGAGTTTGAACTAAGAGTGGATGGCCAGGGTATCTCTGCTTTTGATGCGATCAATAAAACTTGCAGCTGGCTAGTCTGCTGCTAGCTGCTGAATGCCAAAAGACTGGCTTGGCTACATGTATACAGGTTAGAAAAAAATCAAAACATGCAGTTAGGTGGTTTTTTGAGCCTGATGCCCAGTAACCTGAAACGTAGTTCTGAGAACATTTTAAATTAAACTTAGGCAGCACTCTGATCCCTTTTTCTCTTCCACTGTGAACTTAAGGCTTTGACCATACTTAATCTTCTGTTCCCTCTCTGCCTCCGAGCACCTTAGCTTTTCAGTAGCAGGAATGCTCAGGGTGATGGCAGTTGTGATGACTGCTTCCTATCACTGCTCCTTCCAAGAGAAAGGCTCCAGCTCTGTCCAGCGTTTCTATGAGACTCTGTGGCATGAAACTTAAAATGTGACCACAAACCTCAAGTCTGTTCTACAGATTATTTTTTTTTAATGAATTACTTAGATGAGTGATTGGTCCTTGGCAACCAGCATGGCTTGCCACTTGTGTCATCTTGTGAGTAAAGAAACTTCATTCTTAGTCAAATATATAGTCTAAAGTATATATGACAGAACTGACTAGGCTTTCAAATTGCATCAGATCTGTCATGATAAAAATGATCTGTGGCTTTGCTGAAGGAGGTTAAAACTCCCAGCTCTACCAACCATGACAAGAAAGTGGTGAACTTGTAGAGCTGACCATTGGCCCTTTGAGCAAATCATGAATTTCCTCAACTCTTTCGACACTGGATACTTCAGGTGGTAAACTCGTTTTGCATTTTGTAGTTTCCTAGTCTCTTGCTCTACTTTCTGTACAGTGCAAAACATTGTGCTTATTACTGTCTGAAGGTGTACCTGCTTTTTGCTTGAGTAACTGATCTGTAACTGACTTGTTCTTCTGACAACCCCTATACAGGTTACCCAGATAGATTTGTAAAAATATTTGCATCTAAAGGATTACTAAGGCTTTTAAGTGCTCACTTGGTAAAACTTCAAAGTAATTGATCTTATTTTAACACAGGACAACACTGTAACTACCATCAAAAGAAAACTCGCAGAAAAAACTCTAAGGAAGTGATTGAAAGCAGCCAATTCAAGGATTGTGAGGAGACTGTATTGGAAGTGGGAAGAAAACATTGCTCTGAAAGTAAGCCTATTGTGGAAAAAGAGCCACCTGCAGAGAAAGGTAAAATTTCTACCATCACTCACAGGGGGCCTTCCAAAAAAACTTGATTACTATTCCAGAACAGAAGCGAAAAATTGTGAAGTGTAAACGTTATGTTGTGAGGAGAAAATCTACTATGTTAAACTGTAAATCAAAGTAACTATTATGTAAATATCACTTTTGCAGAAGGTCCTATACTGCTCACTCCTAAATGCTTAAAATAAACGTTAGTTTTTAGACTCTCCTTTCTGCTGCTTTTTCTCATCTGTTAATGTACTTGTAGTTCTTAATTTCTTAACAATTGTTTTTGGACTAAACTTGCTGTTGCTGGACTTCTGGGAGAGTAGCATCCCCTGCTCAAGTTTTTTTAAAATTGCCTACGCAAGCGTCAACGGTGTCAGTGAGTTACTGATTGTTCAGTCATACAGCACGGACTGTGAAACTCGATGTTTCATGCTGTATGCGTGCTGTGAACACACCAGATTTGCTGAAGGTGACAGTGCTAGCAAAGGAGAAAAGCTTTTCACTTGAATGGAAGTAAAATTATTTTAAGTCCACAGATACATATTTTGTGCAGCTCTCACATTTGCACTTCCAATCTTTTTTGCTTTCCTTGCTTTATCTGTGAGCTTACCAGTCTTTTTAGAATGAGGTGAATAAACCAGCTACAGTTGAAGACCTTCAAGCATGAAGGTGAAACTTAAAAGGACACCACTACTTACGTTATCCATTTCATTAAAGTCTATTAATTGGTGAGATTGAGCTTTATGGGACTGACTTGTGCAAAATGGTATTTGTAAGATCTTCAGGACAGAGCTGGGCTCCAGTTTCTCGTAGAACTATGGAAAGCATATGCCAAAGGAGAATGAAAGATCTTCCCTTTGTATCCCTCACTTTCTTGCCTTCTTCCTGCAGAATAGGTGCAAGTAAGAAGATCTTCCAGGCAATTGTTTGGGTGAGGATAGGATAGAAAAAGAGAATAAGGTTAAAAATGGGGATCAGAAAATATCTATCTCCATAAAGAGGGATAAAATATGTTACAAGGAGACTTGTCAAGTTCACATGATCACAGAAAACTGAGGATACAGATGGTGAATAAACTGAATGCTGGACTGTCATTCATCACTGCAGTGAAAGAACAAGGGAATGCTCAATCTAGAAGATCAGTTTAAGTTTATGGAACACAGCACTTCATGCCATGGGTAGTGAACTTCTAGTATTTGTTGTCCTAGGAGGTGAGAGAGACAGATAATTCTCAGATTCCAGGAGTGGTTAGACAAGCTAACGGCCAACAGGTTCATACTACAGATACTGACAGGGTTAAGCAGGGATTTACTGTCTCATGTTCCTCCAACATTCCCAGGTGTTCTATGTCAGAAAAGGTTTGTGGAAAGTGGCTGGGCCTGCCAACAGCAGCAAAAGGAGGCAAAATATTAGGCTAGGTCAACTGATGGTGTGTCATCCAGTAGGGCACTTCTGATGTCTCTGCAGCTTGTTCAAATACGTGTCATTTGAAGTCTGTCTTAAGAAAAGCTTCTGTCTGTACCAGATGCATTTCTGATTTGTCTCTACCTTTTTTGGCTGGGATGAATACTGGATCCTAGCATGACCATTTGATAGTGCCAGCTATATAAATGTTACAGGAAGGGGGTGAGAACTGAAGCTGATGTAGACTCTTTGATATATTATATAGTAGTAGGTTTCTTATCTCATGACTGAAACTTGTTTAAACAAGCAAAAAACAGAGAAGTGATAGCTCTTCTCAAACAAGAAGTTAGTTAACAGTGCCAATTAATGACAGCACTGAGATTTTCTTTTTATTGGGAAGAGCAGGCTCTTCAGTCATGTTAAATATGTTTGATATGTGGCTGTTGAGAATATAAGGCATCTAATTTCAAAACTGAGTTACTAGATGCTCTGTAATGATGAAACTTATATATACTTACATTTAACCGTTCTTGTTAAACATACTTGGTACAATAGAAAAATGAGCACAGGTACATTGTGATGGCTTTGTTGTAGAGTTTAGACATGCTAGTGGCCTATGACCAAAGCTTATTTTGTGAGAAGATAGGTTATCTTGTCTTGAGGTTCAGGTTTTTGTAGTCTTCTCTAGGACTTGCCTCCCATGTTTTGGGATGGGATTTTTTCCTTTCTTAGTACTTCCTACATAAGAAGCTTCTGCACTGAATATCATGCATCTTCTTGCACTAGTATTTATCCTGCTTTGCTACATGATTGTGGTTGTCAGTACAAAGCATCTCGATCACCTCTAAATCCTCTTATGAATGATCATACTCTTCTCACTATAGCTGTTGGGCAAACTCTGCTACTTTTTGTATCTTGGCACCTTAGATCGCAAAATATGTCTTAAGACATCTCAGCACCTCTCTGTTTTAGTGAAGTATGTTAAATTCATGTCCAGTGTGAGGAGTTTGTAGTATTTTGTCTGATGTGTTTTCTTGAGACCACACAACTAGGCTTTCAGAGAAAACCATCTCCCAATTCCAATTTTTTCATCTTGTAGTATTTAGAAGCATGGCTTTACAAGCCAAAGTAAAGCTGCTGTTTCCTCTGACCTAGCAGGAACACTTGATACATCTAATTAGAACAGAAAAGAAAGGGTACAGAAAAGCAGGAGGAAAAAAGTGTCCTGTAGAATTTGATCCCTCTAAAAATAATCAAAAACCAAAACCTGAATTGAGATGGAAACCACTATTGCTAATGATTCGGTATGACTTTTTGTTAGTGACTCTATAAAACTTGTTGGATCTGTTCAGAGGATGTTTCCATGCAGTACACATGCACCCGTGTGCTTAATCCTCCCAAAGCGAGATGACTGCCAAACTCCACCTTACTGTAGTTGCAGTACTCACAGAAATCTATAGTATCACTTTGGAGTACATAGCTGTGATGACCTAAACCTTTAGTGATAGTCAGGCTTGATTTTAATACTAAAACATACATGCATGTTACTAAATGGACACAGTTGGATTCTAAAACAGTGTAAAATATAGCTGGAGTCAATTTTGAAGGTGGTGAAATGCATATGATTTTACTTCAGGGAAAAAACAGTCTTAAGCTAATAAAATGTTTATGGAAATTTGGGATCGTGATATGGAGTGTTGTAGATCTTTCTGGGAGAACCTTACACGCAACACATTAGGTGTGGGCATAAGTTCTCCTGAAAAAACTGGAAAAAGAGAAGAAAGTCCCAAACACTAAGCAAAAAACTTGTGCTGGATTTTTAGCTTAATTTTTAAAGTAAGGGCATATTGAGTATGAATGAAAATTCTCAGGAAAGTATACAATACCATTGCTTTTCTAAATGTAAAATGGGTGATTGGCTGTATTAAAAGGATTGTTGAACCAGTGGAAGTGGAAACTAGACATAACTGTGACCATTATCTGGCTCATAGATATTACTACATATTAGTAAAACTAGCTAGATTTTTCTATAGTGGTGCAGAGTAGAAGGCTGGAACAGAGCCATGGCAGAATGTTCTTTAAGGCTCCTGAACACCTCTTGCTGCAAACCACGTCTATAAGCCTAAGAGGCACCTACTGCATTTTAAACTGTTCAGAGGGGCTTTACTTCAAGACTTCAAAAAGCCATGTGATATAAGGGTGTGGCTTTCAGATGGTGACCATTTTCCACATAGTAATTGCTATTTGGCAGTGCTAGTGACTTGTACTACTGATTTTAATCATCCTGAACTGTTGTTTTGGGTTTGTTTTTGTTTTTTGGTTTTTTTTTTTTTTTTAGGAGGTATGAAGGAGAGTTGGGAAGATGACTCTCTGGATCAAAAGAGAACTGAATATGTGAAAGCAAATAATACTGAGAACTATGCAGAAATACTAGCACTGAAGGAAAGAACTGAAACCTTGGAAGGTCAGCTAGCTGCACTTGAAGAACAATGCAGAATAGAAAAAAAAAGAAGAGTTCAGTGGGCAAATAGAAAACTTGAATCTCAAGCTCTCTGCTTCTGAAGAAAGGGCTTCTGGCTTAGGTGAAGAACTTCAGCAGTGTCGCGCTGACTATCAGGAGATTGTTTCTGAATTGGACAAACAGCAAACTATCAATAGGGAACAAGAAGAAAAGATTATTCAGCTAAATAACGAAGTAGAAGGTGCTAAACAAAATATAATTTATAAAGTGCCACTAATTAAAACAATGCAGTCCAAAGTACATGAGTTCTATAAATGTCAGTTAGAGTCTTACACTAGGGATATTGATTCAGTTGATCTAAAGGATTCCTTAGACTCTCAGAAAGATGAACTGGAGAGAGCTCAAATGAGTCCTGTGTGCATGGAGTCCCAAACTGCTTCTACAGCAGCTCTGGGACAGGAGAGCTCCTTTCATTGCAGTGTTGAAAGCATTTGGGAAGAATGCCAAAACAGTATTAAAGCTTCTTCACAAAAAAGTCAGCAGATTCAAGAACTACTTCAACAAGTTGAAGACTTAAAGAAGGGACTTGATGATGCTGAGAATTGCAATAAACAACTAAAAATAAAGTTAAATGAGACTGCAAATCAAGATCATCAGTCCACAAAGGAAAAAGATCTTATGAGTCAGTTACAAGAGCACATCCAGAAGAAAACCCAGGATTTTGAAAAACAGGCTGCAGAAGATCACAGAGTAATTGCAGAGTTTGAAGAGGAAGTTACCAGCTCCAAGGGAAAAATAAGAGAGCTTGAATGCTTCTTGGAGGCTTTTAGAGCTAAAGATGACAGCATAGCAAAGTTAGAAGAAGTACTTCAAGAAAAAGAATCTATTATTTTAAATCTGGAAAGTAATACAGTAGCTCTGCAAGAGGAATGTGCCAATTCAGACAAAAAACTGAAAGAATTAAATGATCAGGAAGCAAATCTAAAGGAGGAAGTTGTGCAGTTGATGAACAGCTTGCAGAACATGAAACACACTCTTTAAGAAAAAGAGAAAAATGAGGGTGAGCAAATACAATCTATAGAATTGTAAGTAAATAATGAGATAATTCCTAGCCCTTTGAGAATAGACTCAAGTTAAAACTACCCTCTGTGAACATCAATTTATTTTGACATAACACATCTTCATGTTTGTCAACTTTATTAACCAAACTGCTTAAGAACTTTTAATGCACTACTTGATTTCTATATTTGCATATTTTGCTAGCTATGTTTTCCTCACCTGTTTCTGTATTCTTTCAGAAATATAGATCTAAATCATGCAGAACTATTGTAGGGGCAAACAGGAAATGATGAATTATTTGGGGATTTCTAACAGTATTATGTTACATACCCTTTTTGGAGGAAATGACGTAGTTTAATGTTATATGCTGTAACTCGTATAAAAGCAGGCAATGTTTTCTTTAGAAAGGACTGAATGGTAAAAAGGAAAAGAAGAAAGGAAAAAAAAGCCTAGTAATTAAACAGTAAACAGCCGGTTTTGGTAATAGCTATTCTAGGTGAACACAGTATACTATAAGAACTTGAAGGAATAATGGGTGTAGGAGAGTAGAACTTCCCCAGCCCCCCCTAGTTTTTAAATCTTTAAGAAATAAGAGATTAAATGTATCTGAGAGATTATATTTGCTATGTGGCAAGGAAATTGCAATCATGTAAAAATAGCTTTAAGATGCTGTGTAGCCCTTCTGACTAGGGTTTCTTTAGTTCTGATATCTGTGGGCACGTGCATGTACTCTAAAATACAATTTAGCATGAAGGTCTGGGGAACTTTGAAAGGTTTTCCTTTTGTGAGACCTTATTTTGCATTGTTAATTATAGAATTTAAGAAATCTTCTATTAGGTAATTGCGAAGTAAAAATCCAAGGTAACTTACTGTAAGCTTTTTAAAATAAATATGACCATTTAAAAATAAACCCATTAAACTTCTTAATGACTTTATAGCACTTAATAACAACAGGACTTGTTACAATATTGTTGTTTTTTCTACTTTCTTTTGATTTTTATTTATTTTGATCCTTACGAGGTCTGGGATGTAAATATCAAGTTTATACTTAATTGAGATTAACCTTGTCCCTTTTGTTACTGTGTAAGGACACCTAGTGGTAGAAATGGTTAGTCTACTGTGCTTAGAAAAAAGAATTTTAAAAAATTGCACTGTTCAAGAGTGAATCTGAGCGGTTTGTTACTTCAGGATCATATAATATGTAGCTGAAATCCAAAATTGTAATGCTTGTCATTTAGCTGATAGATCTGGGATTCTATCCATGAATAAAACCAGCCATCGAAGAGCCTGAGTTAACGTGTAAAAGCTGTTTCTTTGAGATGTGTAACACTAATGTTATTTACGTCTCTTAATTTCTAACACAAGGCTACGTAAAGATCTTTCTGAGAGCTCTGCCCTTGTACAGAGCTTGAAAAAGGATTTGCAGAGGAAAGAGGAAGAATATGCAGATTTGAAAGAGAAACTTTCTGATGCCAAGAAACAAATTCAGCAAGTACAAAACCAGGTTTGTAACCCTAGGGCAAATGTTTCTTCTGCAAGTTTGTTTGGGGTTCTGTTAGTAAAACCTGTTTTCACAAGTCTCAAGCTACAGCTGTTAAAAGTGATCCATAACAAGGCTGTGTTCAGCCATCCATGTAGAGTAAGAGTGAATCTAAAGTTACATTGCCATTGAGCTGTGAGCTAAAGATAAGGTGTCAAAACATGGATTAGCACTGATATTGAAGGGGGGAAGTAAATTTTATTAATACACTTGAAAAAGGCTTGTCAAAAGTAGGTTAACCTGGTTATGGAGGAGGACTTTGTAATCATCGTAACAACAGTAGCCTCCCGTTGTTATTTGTGCTGACTGCAAAGCCTCAGAATTCAGACTTTTGGAAAATGCTCATCTCTGGGAGGAAAAGATGGATTAATTGGAAAAGGAAAGCACAAACTTCTAGAGACTTTTTAAAATCTGAGATGTTTTCTGTTATTTTGGGGAAAATAAATGAAAAAATGGAATAACTTTTACTAATGTTGATTGTTAGTATTTAGTTATTAAGCAGTAGAATTTCTTAGAACCTCATGGGATATCACAAGAACTTAGAATCCAGAAGACTATTGCAAGAGTTTGGGCTTGAAAGTGGAGCCTTAAAAAAGTATTAATGTCTTCCCCAGCAGCGTAACATTTCAGGACTTTTTCCCGACTCAACATGCAGTGTATAATCCTTTGGGAAGTAGCAAGGAGTGGATGGGATCGCATGTCAGGAAACACTTTTTTTTTAAAGGACAACTGAATTTGTAGTTCGATTAGGCTATTTCCTGGTGGTTTGGTTTTGGTGGTGTGGTTTGTTGTTTTTCGTTTTTTTCCTGCCAAACTTAATACTCTGTTCTCTGGTGAAAATTGTTCCCTAGGCAGGATGTACAGCATAGTGCACTTCTAGCCCCTGAAATTTAGCAAAGATGCTTGCAAAAATTTGATTCTTGATGAAAGTATTTTTTTACTTAGATAACCTGCAGAGATTGTAAAAGGCTTATAGCTAAATGTTAGCTTTGCTTGCTGTCTTTATGCATTGTTACAGGTGTGTAGAATGCAATCTGAGGAGAAATCCCTGAGGAACAAAGTTAATGAACTTCAGAAAATTAAAAACCAGTTTAGTAAAGAATTAGAGATCAAACAGCGCACAATCCTGCAATTTAAAAAGGCATTCTATTTTTTTAAATTTTACTTGCTTTTATTTTTTTTAAGTAATCCAGTAATGATGCAAATTTTCCAACCAACAGGAGAAAGCTTACAGAAATAGGGGTAAAAGCAAGAGTAGCCAGATGAAATTAGTCTTAATGGATGAATGAAAGATGTTTAAAGAACTTCTCAGTGCAGGACCTTGGCAAATTGTTATAAATCGAGTAATCTGCCTAGTAAATACATACTTAATACCTGCAGATACCCTGATTCTGATTAGTGATGCTTAGATATGTTAGTAGGAATGTCTTCTAAACACTTTTTTAGTCAGCTTGAATGCTCCTTTCACTACATGAAAAACTTACTTATTCTCGACTGTTTGTCTTTAAATACTTCATTTAATACTTACTGAGGCTCAGAATGAAAAGCTACTAATATGTAGCATGTATATTTGTTTCTTTCAATATGTTTTTGACATGTTTTCTTTAATTCGCTTTCAATGTGATATTTAGAAGCAGCCGAATAATGAGAAGCTGGAAGAAATCTCCAAACAGTATGAGAAAGTGTGTAAAGGTCAGAAAAAGCCCATACTGCGCCATTTTTTGGGTGTGGAATGGCAACATAATGAGTTGTGATGTTATCTAATTTGGAGAGTCTTGCATATTTATATTTTAAAATACTGAGAAACTCCAACCTGGGCATTAAAATGTTACAGTCAGGAACTAATTTTTATTGAATCATTATTAGCAGGAATATTTGAAAGCAAAGAAACAGCCTCAGAATAAGAAACATAAGCCCCAAAGAAAGACTGGATTTGCTATATCAGTGTTAACTTACTCGATATTGGTATTTATTTGCCACTTTAGTTGGCCATGTTAGCAACATCAAACACTGAAACATGAACTAGCGCAACAACAGTTTCTGCAGGTTTGATAAACACTCAGCAGTTGAACAATAGTTAGTTTTTCATATAATACAACCCTTAGCCTGACGTTAACACTGAAATGCTCACCTAAATCGAGTGGATGAGAATCACTTCAGAATTCTGGATTTGGAAAGTTCTGTAGAGATACTGTATTTCTTTCTAATAGAGCTTTAGATCTCAGGAAATGGGGGAAATTACTTGTGATGAAGGCACTTTGGGAGAGAATGGTGGGAACTAGGATGGGGGCTCATCTGTAAATTTATTTTCAGATCTGTGTGTGTTGAGGTTTGAGCTCAGCCGGCAGCCAGTCGCCACGTGGCAGCCGTTCACCTCCCCCCTCCCCTCCCCAGTGAAATAGGGGAGGGACAAAAAGAAGAAAATTCGTAGGTTGAATAGAAAGAAAGAATTTACTAAACATAACAAGAAAACAACAGTAACAGTAGTGAGTCCAAAAAGCGGGTAAAATGCAGCAGTGTCTTACCGAGCGCAGCAACAGTAAGACAGGGGGGAGTGGTCGATCGGTCGGTCGCCCGCCGCACTCGGTAAGCCACTGCTGCATTTTACCCATTTCTTTTTGGACTCACTATTGTTACTGTTGTTCTCTTGTTATATTTAGTAGATTCTTTCTTTTTATTCAACCTACGCATTCTCTTCTTTTTTTTTTTGTCCCTCCCCTATTTCACCAGGGAGGTGAACGGCCGGCCATGTGGCATCCAGCTGCTGAGTCCAAACGTCAACAGGGAGCATCTTCCTTTCCTGATTTCTGTGCTCTCCTGTCTCATGCCTTGCTGGATGTGTGTGAGTAGAGAGGGTGTGGTTTTGCAAACTGGCCCTGGCTTTTGCCAATATCGTCCTTCCCTTGTCACAATCATCATGAGAAAGGTGGTGAGAGAGGAGGAGGAGAAGGAGAGTTTTCTTTCTACCAGGAGGCAGCAGGAGATTGCCTGCTAGTAGCAATGGGCACGAATGGGTGATGAGAGATGAAAGGGGGTGTGTGGTGGTTTCCCCCTTCTTTGTTTTACAACTGCACCTGCAAAGGCTTTATCAATTAAGGTTCAGACAAACAAACTTCAGAAAACACAATATACATAGAATAATGACAAAATAAGGAAGATAACTCCTGGAGGGGCTCGTCACTCCAGTCACACAAGCAGTCTCTCTGCTGGTTACACACTTTACTGACATCATCACTCCAGTCACACAAGCAGTCTCTCACACCATCATCACTGCCATCACCACTTTTAGTGCATACATTCACCTGAGCTGCATTACACCTCCAACACACTGACCACTAATACACACAAAATCAAAGTCAGCACACATCTTCACCACACAGGCAGTCTCGGTGCTGCCATCTTCTTCACCACACAGGCTATCATTTACCATAGATACAGAGAAATTCACACTCCACAGCTGCAGCTGGGCTGTGTCTCACACACAACACAAATCACACAACCACACAAAGAAGCCCCTTACACTTATTACCCACACAACATAAAATGACAAATACTACAATCTGCATTATTTTTGACTTCCTTAAGCTTAACAAATACTCCAATCTACACTATTTTTAACTTAAATACTACAATCTGCATTATCTTATTATTTTCCTTAAGCTTAACAAATACTACAATCTGCATTATTTTATTGTTTTCCTTAAACTTAAATACTACAATCTACATTAGCAATCTGCATTATTTTTAACTTAACTTCCTTAAGCTTCAAGACTTTTAAACATCAAGACTTTTAAACATCAAGAGACCATTAAGAATACACAAAGCCATTGCTTGTTGATCATGTGGTGTATCCAGAGAATTCCCCTTCTTTGTTTTTAATCAAGACCTTTAGTATACAGATTAGTCCTTTTAGAATAGACAAGGGACACCACATCACAGTGTCAACACCTTCTGTAAAATCCAGTATACTTGTTGTGAGTTTTTAAGTCCGTCCTCATTACTGCTTTTCTCTGTAGTTCTTTAATAACAGAAAAATAAAGTCCTTCCCAATGTGGCTGACGTCCTAGTTCATACATTACAGCAACAACTTCTGGGGGTGTCTCTACCACAACTATAAGATCTGTCTGAGACTCGGATCCACTATGCAACGTGGCCTCAGTTGCAGCTACCGCAACAGTCCAATCGCTTTTTTCTCTCTGACCTGCGCAGCAGTCCAATCACTTTTTAACTGTTTCAGGGAATCATTTACCAGTTGCCATGTAGTTCAAGATGATGCAGCAGGGACCCCATTCCTTTTGCACCAAATAAGTAAAGTACATACCACCTTTTCCTCATATTTGATACACATCTTCTCCGGAGTTCTTATCAAAATATATAAAGTAGACTTTTTCACTGCAGAAATTTTCACCTCCATCTTCTTTAGTGCTCAGCTGCTCACCTTCTGTCCAGGTGCCTTCAGTTACTTGTCTGGACTAGTTGGTTCACCTCTGCCAATCGTAAAGTTCATCTGGGCTCCACTACCACCGCTCAGCTCCACGGTCCTCGCTCTGTCCCAAATCAAGATGGGATTCGCACATCACAGTCACCAGTTGTATTAAATTTAAATAAGTTGTATTAAATTATACTAAGTTGCAATTAAGTTGTAATGAGTTGTAGCAGCCAAAATAATTCACACATCACAATGTTCTTCTTTCTTTCTGCAGGGCAGGGGCTGTTTATTTTCTTTAAATTCTTTTTTTCTTCTTACATTAATACATACTCATACAATAATACATACTTATACTCTCATTCAAGCTCTTACTTAATAATAAGCAAATCAGCAACTAGACAGTCATCAACCCTCTCTCCCACAAACAGTTCCATCCACCTTAGCACAGCCTGGCAGTTTCTTATCTCTCTTCCAAGGCCTGTTTCTCCTCAAAGCCTTGCTGCTTCTCCAGGCCTGCGCAGAGCAGAGCTGGCACTTCTCTGAGCCAGCGCAGGACCAACCAGCACTTCTCCAAGCCTGCACAAAACAGTGCTCCTGAGCAGAGCACTCCTGAGTAGAGCTGACCTGCCAATGTCTATTTGGCTCTTAAGTATTGAATCTCCCATAGCTGCGCAGAGCTGACAGGCCAATGCCGACTTGCCTCTTAATCATTTACAAGTAACACATTGAATCTCCCACAGCTGCGCAGAGCAGACACTCCCACAGTGGTTCCTCTTCTTTTCTTAATGAAGTCTCACCTTGAGATGCAGTGAATACAAGAGGTGCAGGAACAAAGGGACTTGTTAAAGTCTTCATGCCATTCCCGTGTGGGTGATCTCTTTCCTCTTTGTGGCATTTTCCTTTGTACCGGGTCTGGCTGAGCCAGAACTGGTTTTCCCCTGTAGCAGCCCTCATGGTGCTGTGTTTTATGTTGGGAGCTGGCAGGGTGTTGATAGCACACTGGTGTTGTGGCTACTGCTGAGTAGTGCTTACACAGCACCAAGGCTCTTTCTGACATTTCCCCCCCACAGTGGGACGGGGTGGGCAAGATCTTGGGAGGGGACACAACCAGGACAGCTGACCCGAACTGACCAAAGGGATATTCCAGACCATATGACATCTGCTCAGTATAAAGCTGGGAGAAAGGAGGAAGGGGGTGGGGTCACCCTTGGTCCTCCGAGGCAACCACTACGCGTATTGGAGCCCTGCTTCCTGAGAAGGCCCGACATCGCCTGTTCATGGGAAGTAGAGAATACATCTGTTTTCTTTTTTTGCTTCCGCGCGTGGACCTTTGCTTCGCTTTGCTTATATTAAAACTGCTTTTGTTTTACCCACAAGGGTTGTTTTCTTTTCCTATCTTATTTTCTTTCCCCTCTTTGCCCTGTTGAGAAAAAAAGGGGAAGGGGGGGGAAGTGATAGAGCGACTTGGTGGGTACCTGGCATTTAGCCAAGGTCAAACCACCACAATTTTCATTTTCCTTGCACCTCACCTGGGGAGAGTCATCTGGAGAGTGTCCAGCACAGTTCCAAATGAGCTGAGAGCACTCTCATGGAGCCATGGAGGCTGCCCAGAGAACTGCTTGTTGTTGAGAACCCAGGTGAAGGATGGGAGATCTCCAGGGATGCTTCTCCATGGGCCATTCACAGAAAGGACTCTCCAGCTGCATCAGGCATCTTGTTTTTCCTGCTTCTGGTGCTATGGAGTTGCACCTTTCGGTGTGGGAACTGCTTGGCCTGCACTGTGGCCAACTGTGGCTCCTGACTCCCTGTCCCTGAGGAAGCAGCCCCACTCCTACTCTGCATGGGGAGAAAGATCGCAGGTCCTGTATAATGCTGTAGTCATTCTGTATGTTATCCAACAGGGAAAGCCTCATCTTGTCAGTATCAATCTGATAACAAACGAACTGTAAGGGTTATGTTTTGCAGGACATTGCTCCTTCACAGTGCCATTGCCATTGCACAGGTGGGATAAGAGGGTGTGAAAGTGAGTGGAAAAATCTGGGGTTGTGTTGGCCCAGAGAGCTACAAGGAGTTATGCAAAGTCCAGCTGGCAGAGAGAAAGTAGTGGTATCCTTTGTGGGTTAGTACAGGAACAAATACTCGTTAATGTCCTCCCCTTTACAGGCAGTGTGCCACTTCCCCTTTTCTGCTTAAACAGAGGTGAACACAGTGTGGGGCCCCATTTGCACCCCTCAACAGGCTGGAGAAATGAGCTGACAGGAACCTCAGGGCATTGATTTGACAAAAGCCAATGCACAGTCGTGCTCCTGGGATACATAAAGCTGTGCAGCAGGACAAACTAGCTCTAGAGAAAAGGTCCTAGGTCCTGTGGACAACATGGTCATGAGGCAGCAGTGCAGCTGGGCAGCAAAGAAGGTCCCCACACACTGGACTGCACAAGCAAGGAAGCAAGGGTGCAGTCAGAAGCCCAGAGAAGGGATCCTGCCCTGTGTTTTGGCACTGGTGAGATCCCTCCTGGAACTCCCATCTCCTAGTTTGGGCTCCCAGCACAGGACAGCGACTGACACATGGGAGCAAGTCCAGTGGAGGGTCACCATGATTGCAGGGGTATGCAGGGCATATATGGAGAGGTAGAGGGTGTTGGGTACCTGGGTTTTTTCCTGGCCATGCTAACTCTGCCTTAACATGGGGTGACAGGCAGCCTCTCGTCCTCACCCCTCGCTGGCTCGTTAGGTTAACGGTTGGACTCAATGATCTTAAGGGTCTTTTCCAACCTAAATGATTCTGTTCTATGATTCTAATCTATGGTGAGCAGCACAGGTTTTCTCACCTGAGATGCATCTATTCCTTTGCTCTAACAAGAAAATTCCACCTTTTTCATTTTAAGAGAGCATTAGAAAACCATCTTTTCTATCACATCAGCAAAAATCAACCCCTTCAAGGATTTTTCTTCTATATAGCAGAATTAAGGATAAAGAGCAGGAATGAGAAGGCAGAAGTTAATACTATAAAAGATAAGTCTTTTGCAGGAAGTCCATAGTTCTGCATCAGTTTTCTTTTAAATCACAACAAATTTTAAAACAATGTTCAGAACACTGGGAACCAACATCAACAGTGATGTTTCCCAGTTACCTGAACAGCAGGAGATGAGACTCTGACCTGAACAGTGTACTCTTGAAAGTCAGAAACTCTAGAAAACTAAGACTGTTCAAAAGAAAAATAAGATACACAAAGTTTGTCTAGAGTACATCCTTTATTATTTTAAATTTTAATACATGATGGAATTTCTACATCATTTTGTCTGTTTAAGCACATCCCCCTCTTTTCCAACAACCCAGTCAACTGCACCCTTATTATGTACGGTCAGTATTTATGAAATATTGCATACGCATCTATGAACTTAGAACAATAACATCCCTGGCAGGCCAGAGGGCTGTGCCCGGGGAGACACCAGGGGCATGGGGGGCAGTAGGGTTGTTGTGCCAGGGGACACTGCTGGTTCCAGCCACCTGAGCTTGATAAAGTCCCCATTCTAAAGTCAAGTCAAGGCCAGTCCTTCTGGATTTCTGCAAATCTCACAGTTAGTGAACTCCCTCAATTCAGAAATGGGAAGACAATCCCCCGAAACATCTGTATTCTTCCAAATAGATATTCTTACAAGTCCCTCCGAGGCTCTGGCTGCTCCTCGTGGGAGGGCCCTCTGGTGTGGGGCTGCCACACCAGGGTGCAGGACGGCAGGCCTGGCGGACACTGGCCTGAGCTGGTCACAGCCGGATCCAGACGCCCCGGCAACAGACAAAACCGGCCCACCACGCCAGACACAACCAATCCGAGCAGCTTGTTGCGCCTCTGAACCAACCAGAGGCGTTTCTACTGGGTTGTGCGAGGAATTCCTCGGGGCGGCATGTTGGAAGGTCTCCTCATGCCTGGCCGACGGCATTCATTCCACTATCCTCCCATGAACCTGCACTCGATAAATGCAGGTGGAGCCTGACTTCCCCCAGTTGCTCTGTATGAGAAGTCTGATAAACTGAAAGGCTCTGCAAAGCTTGTTCTGCAAAGAAAACACAGCAAAAAGACACGTCACTCGCGATGCGTAAGGAGTGGCAGGAGGCCCCGCGTGTCTTCCTCTGTCAGCCTGGGCCCTGCTCTGGCAGGCGCAGCTCCCGCCCGGGCCGAGAGAACAGCTTCTTCCTCCTTCCCTTCTCCCACCCAGGACCCCTGCACCTCTGCAGAGCAAGTGCCCGGCCTCAGAGAGCAGGCTGGGCCGCTGTGGAAACCTGAGGCTTGCTGGGTCTGGGAGGAAATGAGGCCTGGGGAAGGTCCTGCTGCTGGGGCAAAGTGCTGGGTGTCCCCCCTGCCACCGCCTGCCCGGCTGGGGCTCGCTCCCTGTCCCGCCACCCCTTCCCTTCGCTGCGGCCTCTGTGCTGGCAGAGTGGCCGGGGAGCGCTCCTGCGCATGGGCCGTGGCAGTACCCCGCAGCTCCTCCAGCTGCCTCCCCTGCAGAGCCCAGGCCCCGGGGATGCCGGCCACCCTGCAGCTGGGTGTGGGGCATCCCTGTGGTGCTGCCTGTTGGCTGTCGCCCCCCAGCACTTGCGTTTCAGGGCACTGTGCGGCGCACATGGGGTGGTGAGGCCGTGGCTGGCTCTGCCAGAAGCAGCAGCAGGCATAGGCGGGGAGCTCTGGGGATTTGCACGGCTGTGGGACCGACCCGCCGACCGACCTGGGTCTCGCTCTACTTTTGCTGCCCTTGCTGGGTGCTGCTCGGCCCTCCAAACCCTGCCATGTCTCTCTCAGCCAGGGTTGGGCCCCTGCCCCGGGAGAGACCGTCCACACTCCTTCTGCCACTGACTTGCTGGCAAGCCTGCCTTTCTGCCCTGCCTCTTGCCCACACACGCTTCCTGTACCTGCAGAAGGAAGGTCTGGGTCGGCTTGCTCTCTATGTCGTAGCTGAATGTCCCGAGCAGAGTTTCCTCTTCCTCCTCACCCACTCCCTTGGAGATAAAGCACAGGGGAGCAGGTCAGGCTCGACTCAGCCACCCACAGAAAACACGCATGCTGGATCCGTGCCCATGACCCGCCCCCTCTCCCACAGCTCCGGCACAGTCCAGCGCAGGATGTGGTGGAGCCGAGCTGTTGGGCCAGAACGCACTGAGCAAGCCTTAAGATGGGATGACACCGCCCTGCACGTCCACTGAGATGTCCCCTCTGGGCACAGCAGTGCTTGGGAGAGACCAGCACAAGAATCTCAGCAGATGCGCAGAGAGCAGCAAGACCCCCTTATGGCTTTTCCCCAGCACCAGGTCCCAGCCCCAAGCGCCTGACAGAGACTTACGAAGACCGTGAAATCTCGGGGGGCGCTGCTGATGTCCACGAGCACAGAGGTCTTCAAGGGGTGCTGCACAGTGATCGCGGCTGGTCGGACTTGTGTGGGCAACCTAATGACCACTTGGCTCCGAGACGCTTGGACAGGCCAGCAGTATCCCGGGGAAATGTCCGGCTGAAAGCAGAGGGCAATAGCAATGGTTGGTGAGGGTGCGACACGGCTGGCGCTGCTACCAGTGCAGCCAGAAGCACTGGTGGCACAGTGCCAGTGGGCTGTATTTGTGCTCAAAATGAGTGGCGTGTTGGGAAATGAACAGAAGCGCCCGGATGTCTTCCCAGCCAGGGAAAGAGGACTCGCTGAATTCCCCAGGAGAGGAAAATACCCATCGTGAAACACCTGATACCCTGCACCTGAGTCAGGCCTATGAAGAAGGCTCTCTCTTTGACCAGCAGCTCTGCATCTCCCCCTACACCCACCTCACCCATCTAAAAAGGAACCATCAGAGCTGGGGGAGGCAACTGGGGTCGCAAAGGAGAACCACAGAATCATAGAATCACTGACGTTGGAAAAGACCCTTAAGATCATGAGGTCCAACCGTTAACCTAACACTGCCAAGTGCACCACTAAACCACGTCCCTAAGTGCCACACCTACAGGGCTTTTAAATATCTCCAGGGATGGTGACACAACCACTTCCCTGGGCAGCCTGTTCCAATGCTTGACAACCCTTCCAGGGAAGAAATTGATCCTCAAATCCCATCTAAATCTCCCCGGGCACAACTTGAGGCCGTTTCCTCTCATCCTATCACTTGGTAATTGGGAGAAGAGGCCAACACCCGCCACGCTACAACCTCCTTCCAGGTAGCTGTGGAGAGCGATAAGGTCTCCCCTGAGCCTCCTTTTCTCCAGACTGAACAACCGAACAATCCCTCAGCTGCTCCTCACAGGACCTGTTCTCTAGACCCTTCACCAGCCTCGTTGCTCTGGATGTGCTCCAGCGCCTCAGTGTCTTTCTCATAGCGAGGGGCCCCAAACTGAAAACAGTATTCGAGGTGCAGCCTCGCCAGTGCCGAGTACAGGGGGACAATCACCTCCCCAGTCCTGCTGGCCACACTATTTCTGGTACGAGCCAGGATGCTCTTGGGCCCAAATCCAGGAAGCAACACTTAGCCACATTGAACCTCCTACAGATGGCCTGGGCCCATCGATCCAGCCTGTCCAGATCTCTCTGTAGAGCCATTCTACCCTCCAGCCAATCAACACTGCCGCCCAACTTGGCGTCATCTGCAAACTTACTGAGGGTGCACTCGATCCCCAAACCCAGATCAAAGAAGCTCCTTCACCCAGCGGTGACCAGGGCTGATGGGCAGGATGCAGCAGCTCAGCTCAGCTCCTGGGGGAAGCTGCTGGGTTTTTGGAGAACCAAGCCCCATGTGAGACCTCAGGTGTCTGGCACCTGACTGGTGCAATGGGCTTCAACAATACCACTGGCCTAAGGGCAGATGCCCCGGCGCTTGCTCTCAGCCTTACCACGGGGAACAAAGCCACCACTGATGATTTCTCCTACCATACCTGCACAAAAGTATCCAGAGGGTTCAGACCCACAGAGAACTGCAACACTCTGAAGGGCCACGCGTAGCTCCTGGGCAATCTCTGCAGGTTGACGGTGAACCCTGAAGGGAGAAGAGAGCAGCTGACTGTCAGATTATCCAGGCTCAGAGGGCTGGTAGCTGTAGGGAATTGCTAAAGACTGCCTGCCAGTCCTGCGCGCAACCCCGTGCCCTTGGAGGCGACGCAGGCAAGGAGGAGATCCCCGTGCCCAGTGATAGCACCTCTCTCACAGCCGCACAAAGAGACGGTCTGCAGGTGCTGGGAGCCTGCAAGCCCCCGTGGGAAGGGCAGGGGGCCCAAGCTGAGGCCCCGCTGCATGGAGAGCAAAGGATGACCCGACCATCCGCTTTTTGGTCCCCAGAAAGCTCAGTGGAGAGGGAAAGCACAGAAATGCTGGCAGGGGCATGCCAGGGGCACCTGTGAGGGGCCCGAGGGCAGGACTGGGGTGAGCCCAAGGGACCCACTCTGCCGCAGGTGCACTGTTGGGCCTGTGATTTTGTCTCATCAACTCCTGCCTCGAAGAGCAGAGTCTGCAGCGCGGTCTGCTTTTGGGAGCACTAAGCAGGAGCCCAGCGCAACAAGGCCTGCCTGCCCTCAGCCACACCTGCACTTTTCAGAGCCCAGGCAGACATCAGGATGTTCTCTTCCAAAGGCATCACAGATGTCGCCATTCTCGCGTCCAGAAGTTCCTGGGAAAGACAGAAATGAACATGGGAGACGACCACATCAGCAGGCTGTTCAGTGTGACCATGGAGTCCTGGCATAGAGCAAAGTGACAAGTCCGTGTCAGAAAGCGCAAGACAAGCCTTGTCCAAACAGCTGCCAGACTCAAACCCTTCTGATGAGAAGAGCGAGGGCTTGGCAAGAGCATTTGTGTTCACATCAACACTGCGGGCGTGGGTCTGGGCCCCACAGCCTCCATGCTGTCCAGCTCAGCCTGGAGACGGGCTCAGCCCTGCCAGGGCCAGATGCTCCTGGGAGGGCACTTGGGTCTCACTGTTCTCCGGGGCCAGGCCCAGAGAGGCCCCAGCACACCGGGAGAAGGATTTTGGCAGTCCTCCACTGCCAGACGTGGCCCAGTTAAGCGTGGCCAGAGGAAGGGGCTGTATAGTGGAGAAGCTCAACCAGCAACACCTGGAGGGACTGGTGGGTGGAGTGAGCAGGAAAACTGCACCAGCAGCCCCAGGAAAGCACCCTGTGCGGGGCCCTGGTTATCCCAGCCCTCTTTCCCAAAGCGCAGCATCACCTTCTTCACACGGCTCATCTCTGTAGCCACGCTCATCACCTCCTTCCTCAGCTGTTGCACCTCCTGGCCCAGCAGAGCAAGTGAGTTCCTGCAGACACCAGGAAAACATCTCCTGTCAGGGAGTTCCTCAGCCCCTTCCAGAGCCTCTAAGCTCAGAGACGAGCAGAGACACAGGTGCTCAAGCCCCCTTTTCTTTCCCTGCTTTGCGAGTGCTTCCCTTCACCTCCAGCTTTAGCAAAAGGCAGAGAGGGAAAGGCACGAGCCCTGGGCGCTACGCACGCAAGTGCCAACAGCACGAGGCCGGCTCCCACTACCCCACCAAACGGGCCACAGACCAGGAGAGGGCTCTTACCCCGCGGACGTCAGCTCACCCACAGTCTGCTCCAGCGGCACCTGAAAGGGAAAGGCTTTCCCTTGAGTCCCAGAGCTGCCAGGGCTTTCCAGAGCTGGTGGCTCTAGGAAGGCACAGCAGAGGCCGCTGCTGCTTCTTTGGGTCATGGCCACGGACAATTCGGCAAGTTACCCAACCGCTGTCAGCACGGCTCCTCTGTGGAACTTCCCTGTCCCACAACAGCAGCCACTGACCTGTGGCATCTCCTTTTCCCGCAGCATCCGCAGGGTCAGCGAGGTTCCGCAGTAGGCGCCAGCTGTAATTCACATCACCGAGAGAGAGTTATTTTACCAGTGTTCTGATGATCCCTGTAGTCACACTGTCTCCTCCCACACCAGGGTGGCAAGAGGCTCGCCGGGAGGTTCTCTCCCTGCTGCAGTGAGCACCAACACCTGGCTCCACAGGCTGCGAGAGAGCCACCTCTCCATCCCTCTCCCTGCACAGCACCACCAAGGAACTTCACTTCAGCTGGGCTCTGCTTCCCCAGCGATGCCCAGCTCTGGCCCTGGCTGCCACTGTCTCTGCTTCCTCCAGCACGCCTCCGAGCAGGGGGCTACGGGAGGAGCTGTAGCACAGCCGCGCAGGAGCTAGGGCTGTCTGTGGCATGGGCTTGCAAGCTGGCACTCATTTCCTTGAGAGAAAAAGCCCTTCTCCAACCTCCCCTTCACAGCTGCACAGGCTGTTCTCTCCCGCTGCCTCTGCCCGTCTCCCTCTCTCACACACATGCCCCCATCATGCCGGCCAGACTGGAAGTACATACAGCCTCCCCTCGCAGCCTTGCCAGCTGAGCGAGGGGTTCCCTTGGGCCGTGGCAGCTTCTGCACAACCTGTCCACAAAGGAAAGCTGCACAAGAGGAGGGACCTCTGTCCAAAAGGGTCCCACTGGCTGCGCTTCCTAACACTGCAAGCATCTGCAGCGGCCCTTCAGCCAGCCAGGAGCAGCGTGTCAGGAGCTCCCCAAGCTGCAGAAGCAGGAGGTTGGAAGGTCCTCATGGGTGTTCCAGTGCTTCTCCCTCATGCTGAAGCTTGCACCCCACGCCTGCATGCTACCACAAGCAGTGGGAAAATACTCACCAAGAGCGGCTACGAAGATGAGGCACAGGATCATAAAGAGCCCACTCCTCTTCCGGGTGATCTCTTGCCTGAAAAAGAGGGAGTCCTGGCGTTACCAGTGCTCAGGGGCTGGGGCAGACCCCTGTACGGGGACACTTTCACTTGTAAGCTGAGAAGCACTGATTCTGGAGGTCAGCCCCTGACAGAAAGCTGACAGGCCAGCACCTTTCAAGAGGAGTGTGCTGACTGCCTGCACCCTTCAACGCTGCAGGCAGAACTTGCCAAAAAAAGCGCTCCAAGGTCACCGCCAGACACGGAGTTAGCGTGATCCAGGGAAGTAAGCAGACCTAGCAAGGGAAAGCCGCTCTTTGGCAGGCAGTCTCTGCTGTGCGCTTGTCTTCCCTTGCCCTAAGGCGGCAGACCTGGTTGCACTTGAGTTGAAACACCTCTTGTTTTTGGGTGTTTCCACAGTGCTGGGTGGAGCAGCAGGCATTTACTGCTCCTCTCCCGCCACCCGCCCCCCCCCACAGGCCCGTCCCCTTTTCCCCCCAGCCAGAGCCTGGTCAAGGCCACGGCAAAGCCTTCTCCCACAGAGGCTCAGCCCTGACCCTGAGCACTCCGCCACGCACAAGGGACCTCCCTGGTGGATGAGTTGTCAGCCACTGACATGCGAGCCAAGTGGGGCTGCTGCGGGGTTTTGCTCTCATTGCTTTCCAAGCAGTTACCCCAGCCCTGGCCACACCTGACCTGCTGCCAGCAGGAGCCACGCTCTCCTGGTCCAGAGCACTGCCAGCCTCCCCCCCGCCCACCAGCACCCCCCTCCACGTCCACATCAGACACGTGCTGTACTCACGTGATGGAGATGCAGGTGCTGAGGTATCCTTGAAGGGACACCAGGGCCAGCGCCAGACTGCCAGAAGAGGTGACCAAGACCAAGCCTGGCAAAGAAACCGGACAAACATCTGAGGACCCTTCTTGAGGACACCCGTTGGGACGCATGTCACACCCTGCGGGGAGGTGGGTGCTGGTCCCACCCACCCCCTCCCCAGGTCAGTGATGAGGGCAGGGCCAGGGTTTTGCCCTGGGGAGGGGGAAGCTGGGTGCACCCTAGGAGCAAGGGACTGAGGGCCCGGCAGGATCCCATTGCAGGCATGGCACTGACGGCTCGTCCAGGGAAGGAGGGTGGCATGAGGCTTCGGCCCCGTGGTTGCTAGATGAATCCCCCAAGGACACGTGGAAACGGTAGCCAGTTTTGCCACAGCCACGTAGCTGAGATGGCCCCAGGCTTTCCTCGGAGCAGGATGCTGGCGGCTCTGCAGGGCTGTTGGGCCTGGCTCCAAATGTGGGGTGACAGGCAGCCTCTCGTCCTCACCCCTCTCTGGCTCATTTAACACCAGGCCCCAGCGCACCCGGGGGAGGCAGGAGGGAACAGGAGGATCTCAGGCATCTTTCCCAAGAAAGCTGCCTGCCCTGTGTTGGGCCCTAGCAGCCTGTGAGCGCTCGCCCTCCTCTTCCGAGCCAAGCTCCTGCCAAAAACCTGTTGGGCAGAGCCATGCCCAGAGCGGGGCAGCCTGCAGTCCCTTCTCGGGTGCAGGCATGCCAGCACCACCTCCTCCAGCTCTGGTGCAGAGGAGCTCTCTGGGTGCAGCCCGGAGGACGTTGCAGAACAAAGCAGTGTTGAACTTACTCTTCTTTTCTTGAGAGCTGTCCCTGCAGCACACAGGCCCTGGCTGGGCCGCGCCCTGGCCTGCCGGAGAACGGTTAAACCTGGTGGAGGAATAAGACAGAGCCCTCTTGTGCACTGTCTCCACACCATGCGACCTGAGGCAGGCGGGAGCTGCCAGCGCAGAGGCCCCGGCACATACGTACCCATTCTCTGTGTCGCTGCCAGCTCTTCTCCTGGACGGGGCTCTCGGTGCCCGTTGTGATTTTGGGGGAGCCTGTCTCCGTGTCATGCTGGGGAGAAAGCAAGCTCTCCGGCAATCTTACGGTGTCCCTCCTTCGGCCCCAGGAGTTTTGCCTGCACAAGGCACGACCACTCGGGCAAAAGCTCCAACCCGATCCCTGGCAAAAGCGCTCCCGCCACGGGCGCACAGCCACCAGGACAGCACGAGCTGCTTCCAGCCAGGCAGTTGTGGCCCAAGTGTCATGTGGCTGAGCAAGGCCCTGGCCTCAGAGGCGTGGGCTCACATGTCATGAGGCCATGGCTGTGATGTCACAGACGGGGCCATGAGGGCACAGGAGGGTGGGGAGAGACCCTGCAGTTTTCCTGGCGCAGCCCATCCGCAGCCACCCTGGGCTCTGGCCCGGGCAGTGCTGGGGTGCCGCTGAATGGTCCGAGCCTCTGAGCCTTGTTGGGCCCTGTGCCGGGTGCGGCACATTGTGTCAGGGCTCAGCACTCCTGGAGAGCCCCCAGGAAATGGGGACGGAGGGTGGAGGGAGGATTTTGCCGTCACCTGATCCAGCAGCTGCTTCAGGCAGTGTTTCTGCTCTTTGCATCTTCTCCTTGGCAGAGGAAAAGGCAAACTAAGCAGTCCCTTGTGCCCTCAGAGCTGTTGATGCTAATTGCTGTAAGGGGCCTCACACAAGAATGCAACCAAGGACATAATTTTTGCAGCTGTGGTGGGTACATCCCGGGGTGGGCAGGGAAACCAGCAGACACCTGTGGAAGCCAAAGAGAAGAAAGCTGAGAAACTTCCAGACAGAGCGATGAGAGCTCGTATGAAAAAAGACTCAGTTCATGGGAAGGACACTAAGAGACACCTCTTCAACAACCACTAGAGACCACCACAGACCACCGAAACCCCCCATGGAAGCCCCTCAGAGACCCTTCCCCAGATTTTAGTACGCTTGTGCAATGTATTAACATATGCATTAGATTCTCTGGACATAGGTGGGTACTTCTCAGAAATTACATGAACATTCATTTCTTTTATTGTATATAATGAGTGTGCCTTTGTCTTTCGTCAAGCACGTTGGGTGGCATGATCACCTGTGCCTCTATGTAAGGCAGAGGGGTTTTTCCCAGCCACGCTGACCCTGCCTTACGGTCTGTCCCCCTGCACTGGGTCTGGCTGCGATGGAGTTGACTTTCCTCCTAGCAGCCCGTACGGTGCCGTGTTTTGCATCTGTGGCTACAAGAGCGTTCATGACGCTCCATTGTTTCAGCTACTGCTGAACAATGCTTAGAGCTGTCTCTGTTTATTAGTCTGGTCCCTCGAGCCAAGAGGCTGGGCGTGGGCAAGAGCTTGGGAGGGGTTGGAGCCAGGAGAGCCGACCCCAATTGACCAAAGGGCTCTTCCATGCCGTGTAACGTCTCGCTGAGCGATAAAGTCTGGGGCTCCGGTCTTTGCAAAGTAGCTGTTGCTTGGAGACTGGCTGGGCATCAGCCTGCCTGCAGGTGGTGGTGAGCGGCTGCTGCTGCATGCCTGGTTTTTTTCTCCCTCTTCCTTTCTTTCTTATTTTACATGTTTTCTCCTCTTCATGCCATGGACAATGGTTTGCAGCTATGTTTGCTATTTTATTTTTCTTAGGATGTCAGTTTAGTCTCTGCATTTTGTGTCAGTATTGACGACATAAGATTTCAAGAATGTAAAAGATGTGAATTGTAATAATCAGGTGGGTTTTTTAGGAAAATAAATCAATGAAGGTATTTTCTGTATTCGCACTGTCTGTTAAAGACATAGGAGGACTTTCTGATTGTCAAGCTGTCATCTATATGATTTCCATATTTCAAATGTAGGAGTTGCTTATTATTGCAATCTGATGATTTTACTTCTGGGAAAACTCTATTTTATATTGGTGAAAAATGGACCATGAAATAAGGAGAATCAAGATCCAGTGGCTTAAATGCAGCTAATTTAAGGTCAATGTGAAGGAATTTTGCCTAAATCCCTTGGTAGTTTGTGCACTCTCTGGTGGGTAATGCAGGAGTGGACAGAGAAGGACTGTATGCTAGTAAAAAACTGTGGTTACATGCCCTGTCATGGATGCATGCCCTGTCATGGTAGAGAGAGCTGCTTCTGTAGGAGTGAACTGGTTGCATCCCATCACACATCACAGCAGTGTTTTGAGAATGCTCATGCTTCTGCTCACATGTAACCTGTCACTGCTACAGAGATGACTGGCTGGCATCAGCAGAATTATAATCACCTGCAAGAAATTAAAACAATGGATAGCTTTGCTAAAACCTTAAATTTGCTTACCCTGTTGTTTTATTGTCATTAAAAATTATTTCTTTCCATCTCACAAGCATAGTGTCTAGTAAAAGATTTTTAGGAACTAACCATTGGCAAGAACAAATTCCTTGCTCATACTACAGAAACTTCAGTGCAGACTGTTGGGAGTCATTTTGATGTAGATTTCTGGGGAGGAGTTCTGCCTATAAATACAAAACCAAGACATGAAGGCCGATTTCAAATCCAATCTTCACCTCACTTCCTCTATATAACAGAGGAGTTTGGATCCACGGCCAAAACTTTCACTCTAAGTATAAAATCTTCTGGGGTCATAGTGGGTCTTCCCAGACTAGATCTGCATCAGCAGTTTTTCATGTATTAACTGTGGCCAAAGATTATCTAGGAATTAAAGTATTCCTGTGGATTAATGGCTTTATGGATTTTGACTGCAAAAATATTTATTTACTACACAATTTTTACCTTTACAGGAGGAAGAATTTTCAAGTGAGTGTGGAAAACTACTAGATTGGCCAGAGATGTTCAAAATTCTGCACTGTGTCTTTCCCTGGCACAGCTTGGCTCTTGATAATGACTATGTTACAGCAATTTAGAAATGATCTGTATTATGCAAATACAACCTCAGTTTATTACTGTATGTATACTGTAGCATGGATGGATCTCCAGAATCATATCTATGGCACAAGAAGCAATGAAGACATACAAAATAATATGAAGTCCCCATTTTAAAGAGCTTACCATTTAAAAGGCCAAATAGGATACGAGAAAACTGTTTAGGGAGGGAATATGTGTGTGGGGGCGGTGGGTCTGTAAAGCAATAGGATGGTTCATCACAGCCAGTCAACAAAATATTGTTAATTATAGTAATTTCCCAGTGTCATATCCCCTTCATACTCATAAAGTAGAATAATCTGAATCTGCTGCACTGACCATTTTCAAAAAAGTGTGTGAATGCAGTAAAAGTTCAGCACAATCCAGGGCATTGATTATTCGCTTGCTGTATTTGATCTTGGGCAGCAGTCAGCAATAGTAGCTTCAGGATAAATGCCAAGGTCTCATCTCCCTCTTCCTTCTCCTCTCCCCTTCCTTCTCCTCTCCCCTTCCTCCTCCCTTCCCTTCCCTTCCCTTCCCTTCCCTTCCCTTCCCTTCCCTTCCCTTCCCTTCCCTTCCCTTCCCTTCCCTTCCCTTCCCTTCCCTTCCCTTCCCTTCCCTTCCCTTCCCTTCCCTTCCCTTCCCTTCCCTTCCCTTCCCTTCCCTTCCCTTCCCTTCCCTTCCCTTCCCTTCCCTTCCCTTCCCTTCCCTTCCCTTCCCTTCCCTTCCCTTCCCTTCCCTTCCCTTCCCTCCTCTTCTAGGATCCATAACCTGTTTGAATCACCCTGGCTCTTTCAGTGTAAAGGTCTGGGGAGGAAAAGACAGAAAAATCTTCCCTGCTTGAGGAAAACGGATCCCAAAATATTCCCAAGGAATCCCTCACATGACAGTATCCTATTGTCTGCTGGTCCCAGGCGGGGTCCAAAGAGCATGTGCAGAACTGCTGCATGGAGTTTGTAATTGTTTCAAGTGGATCTGTTTCCTGTATCTCTGACTTTGTGAAGACTGCTTTCCTCAGTCTTGTGGGTGAGGCACGTAGAGATGAAACATGGTAGATGTCTTGAATTTTCTGAGGTGCTACTAATTGAAGGCATAGTTCCTACAGGCAATCACTTCAATCAGCAAGCAAATATCTATGAATAGCTCTATAATTCTTACGGAGGCTCTCAAATAAACCACCAACCACCAAAAATTAAACATTTATTATTAACAGAATTAACTAGCTCTCTGTAAATTACAGGTTCGAATGTCTGTGAGAGAAGAACAGAACGACTTCCTAGGGTTTAATGGCAACCCAAAACGCATAACAAAGCACAACTCCTTAGGGTTTAAGCAACCCAAAACACAGAACAAAGCCCCACTCCCTAGGGTTTAACAACAACCCAAACCACTCTATCACTCACCCAACAAGTGAGGGCTCTCAACCTTGAGGACCTGCTCAGGGCAGTGTAAAAAAATCAACGTAAAAACCTATCCAGTTTTGACGTATCCTATCCAGATACATCCACAAGCTGGATATGACTAAATGTTTTAAAGCACCATCAGCAGCCATTCCCTGTAATCTGCCTACAGTTTTAACTATTAAAAGCCCTTTCCTTCGGAGGCCGAATCAGAACGATGGCCCGAAAGCCAAAGATGCTGTGAAGGTACTACTAATGACAGAACCCGAAGCTTTTACAGAAGTCATACCCTGAAACCAATGCCTAGGGCTCTGCTCAAAGGGAGAATCTCACCATGACACAGCCACCTGTCAGGAAAGGCCTGAGCTGGGACTTTGTGATGTCGGAGGAGCTCAAACAGCACTGAGGCCCAGGCAAGCAACTGGGAGATGATACCAGCAGCAGCTCTGGAAGCCCAAAGCAGCTGTTTCCATCCGCTGAACGGAGTCATACAGAGTGTTCTTTCTGGTCTCGATCACGAACCACGGGACTGAGATTTCAGAGGCACAGGATAAGCAACAGTGGCTTCACAAAAAGGCAGGAGTTTGCTACGCCTGTGCCCAGCTGAGGATTGTGGTAGGTCTGCAGAAGATTGCAGGTGGCAGCACCTCTCCTCGAGGGAGGCTGTGTATATGAGGACAGCAACCAGTGCACTTATTCGCCAATTCTGCAAGCCTGCAGAGGTCAGCTGGAACATGCACAACAGGTGTACGATGCAAAAAGAGGAATGGGTCCTCTTTTCGTATTTTATGACAATTCATTGACTATTAGAAGAGAAGCATTGACATCTGCCTTCTGAAGAGACTGTCCTTGCATGCAGATATATAGATAGAGAGAGAGGCTTGTTTTCAATCTGCTTGTGAGGTGCACAGGGAGGAGACCTCCAGCCATTCAGAAAAATGAATTCCCCTTAAAAGTCAATCAGTACGCATTTAAATGTATCAACTGAAAACTGAGGAGTGACAATAACCTGGTGAAGTAAAGGCTTCATTTGCATAGGACACTTATCACGGCACATATTGGTATGTGGGACTTGAAGTATCCCACTGGCTTGGTCACTGAGGCAGAGAATTTGTGGAAGAGGGTTTACAAACAGCGGAGTATGCTGCAGAGTCAGTTCTGTGAAGGGACCTGACACCTATTGGTTTTCATACATTTATTTTTCCTTTGCCTCAATTAATTGACTTCATTTTGGTGATGAAATCTGTGTCAATGGTGAAATCTGGTGAAGTCAAACAATGTAGACTTAAAAGTTAACTTTTTTGTTTTTAAATAGGAAAGGACTAAAGCTGGAGCGTTATTCGTGAAGTCCCTCGAGATTTCTGTTTGCTCGCTTTGAATTTAACAGCTGCCAGCTTAGTCTAACAGCTCTCAGACAAAACTGGCATCTCCCAGCAGGAGCCTGTTCCCCACAGGCAGCAACATCCCGCATAGCTGCGGGGCCTTGGCAGCTACCAGGAGCTGTGAAGCAGTGTCACTCTGCCTCGCCACGACTCCACATCTGCAGATTGAGCAGCGACATCACGCTGTCCCTTCCCACCCCACGGAACCACTGGCGCCGCTTGCCCTCCCGGTTCCCTGCACGCCGGCGGGATGGGCCCCAGACTGACTCATGCCCCGTGGGGACAAGCCACAGAGAGCAGAGTGTGGATCCCCCAGGCCGTGGCTGCCACCAGCCGGGCAGTGCCTGAGGCCCCGTGCCCACCGCCCCCACGCACCTTCCTTGGTCTGGGCGTTGGTGATCCGCAGGTTGCAGGTGGCCGCCTTCAGCTTCTGGCGGCCCATGATCTGGTGCTTGAGGTCGCCCAGGGAGATGTGGAGGCCGCTGAAGGTGACCGTGTTGTAGCGCAGCTGGGAGGAGAACTGGTAATGGACGCACAGCATGGCTGGGCCCGGCGACGCCTGCTCCTCACAGCGTCTGCCGTGCGCGGCAGGTGGTATCTGCCACCCCCTGGCCCCCGCCCCTGCAACGCCTCTGGTCTGGGGCCCTCAGTGATGGAGCTGGGCTGCGGTGGCAGCGCCCACCCGGCTCCTCCTGGCAGCCCGGGCCAGCAGATGGGTGATGGGGAGAGGGCCCGCGGCCCCGGCTCAGCCTCTGCTCCCTCTCTCGCGGGCAGCGCTCCCAGGCCCCACCGCTCGCTGGGGTGACTCGGGTGCTCCTGCCTCAGGGCTCCACCGAGGGGCTTCCTGGCCACCAGCAGCACAGACTGCGACTGCCACCGCCACTGCCACTGCAGCGTGTCACCGCAGACTGCCACGGCACTGCCGTGCCCACCCCGCGTGCATTACGGCCCGGCGTATGGTGACAAAAGGCCCGTTGTCCTGTCACCCCCCGGGCCTGTCCCTGCCCGGTGTCCCTCCTGCCACCCCCCGGGGCCTGTCCCTGCCCGGTGTCCTGCCAGCACCCGGGCCTGTGGTGTCCCTCCTGTCACCCCCCGGGTCTTCACCACACAGCATCACCTCCCGCCAGGCCCTGGGCCTGTGGTGTCCCTCCCAACAGCCCTGGGCCCATCACTGCCTAACATCCTGTCACCCCCCGGGCCTGTCACCACCTGGTGTCCCTCCTGTCCCCCCCAGGCTGTCACCACCCGCTGTCCCCTCCTGCCAGCAGCCAGGCAGGGCAAGGCAGCCTGGGGGAGAGGCAGCGGGCTTTACCATCTGGCGCTCGGCTGCCGGTGCTGCCGGGCCGCTGAAGGGAGGGGACGTCTCCGGGTGCCCGAGAAAGGTCCCGCTCCGCCTCCTGCCGCCGCCCTGCTCCCCGCTGACGGGGCAGCCCCTTGTTTCCCGGGCAGAGAGAGGCCGCCAGCCCGGCCTGCGCTGGGAGGGGCTGGCGCCGGGACCGGGGCCGGTCGGGGCCGGGCGCTCTCAAGGGGCCGCCGCGGGGCCTTTCTCCGGGGCTCTCACCGACGGTGCGAGGCCGGGCCCGGCCCCGCGGCCGCCCCCGCCCCGGGTCCGCCCCGCGCCCGCCCCCGCCGGGACGCACCGAGCTGCGGCGGCTCCAGCGGCGCGGGCCGGGGTCCGAGAGCGGCGGCGGCGCTGGCCGTGGCCGTGGTGCTGGTGGCCCAGTGCGGCCGGAGCCGCGGGGACAGTGAGTCGGGGCCGGGGGCGCCGCCGAGGCGGGCGGCGGGGCCCGGGCGGCGGCGGCCCCGCGGCGGGAGGGGCCGAGGCGGGAGGCGCGGGGCGGCTCCGCAGCGCTTTGACCCTTCGTAGCCGTGGGGGGGGGCAGGCGCCGCGCCAGGCCGCACCGCGGGGCCGGCGGCTGGGGCGGCTCGGCCGGGGCCTGCGGCGCCGGGAGCGGGGCCTGCGGCCCTCCCGCGGGGAGCGGCTCGGGTCACCTTCGTCCCGGGGCCGGTGTGTTTGGCCCCAAACGGAGCCGCGCGGAGGGAAGGGCTGGGCGGCGGCCGCGGCGGGAGCTGGGATGGTGCCGGGCCGGGCTGCAGCTGCCCCCGGTTCGCCTGAGGATTGACCCTCCGGCGCCTCCTGAGCCTTCGGGACTCTCGCTCGAGCAGGCGCGGGACCGGGGAGGGTCCGGCCGTGCCGCCCGGGGCCGCGGATCAGGGCCGGGGAAGGGCACGGCCCCCCCCGGCCCTGCTGCTGGGAAGGGGCTGAGCCGCGGCGCCTGACCCCGCTCTCCTGGGCCGCTTTCAGACCCGGCTCTAGTTACAGAAGGGTTTAGCGAGGCGTGGGGCTGGGGGGTTTGTCTTTAACTGCGTGAGTGCTTCGAGGGAGCCGTTCAAATCCACAGGTGTTAAATGGGGATGAAGCTCGGAGGTTGGGATCGGTGTTTGGGGTGTGGTAAAGTACAAGACAGGGGTGTAAAGGTGGTGTACTGGAGGTCACGAGCTTGTTAAATCCAGGCTGACACGAGTTTAAGCCTTACAAGCTGTTTTGATGGCTCACGGCAAATACACTTGCTTAGCAAATTATTCTAGTTAGAGGTTTTTGAATGATGTTTACAAATGTTTTTTAAGAAAAGGAAAGTATTTATCTGAAGAGAGCTGACTGGGTACGTAAATCACCTGTCCCACAGACAGCCCCATACCCCTGTCAGCTTTCCCTTTGCAGAGGCAATAGCAGGTTCCAGTGCAGACAGTGCAGTGACGGCTGGTTTTGAGCTGTGTCTGCTGTTCAGAGAAAAAGCAGGCTGTACCCTTAAGCCAGCCCCTTTTTCCCAGCAATCGGACAAGTTACATATTTCAAAAATAGCCCAGTTTCTTCCTCGTACGTGTTTTTACGTTAGAAGCCTTGAGAGAGACCAGTGGTATGGTTTTGACTTGGGCAGGTAAGTTCCAGCTGTCAAAGCGTGTCCAAACCTGCCCCTCGCCAGCAGAGAAGTGGAAAAGGGAGTTGACGTACAGCACTAATGATAAATGCATATACAGCTCCGGTCCAACAGTTCCTAATCTGAAAACGTTATTATCACTACTACAGTGAAGCTTCTTGTTTATTTAAATCATGTTTGGCTTTTTTGGGTTGCAAGTGTGTTTACGATCTTAACTCCCTAATCTTTGCTGTACTGCTACGCGGTGGGAAAACAGGCTCGACAATTCATGGGTGGAGAAACAGCAGCAATGCACAAGATGCCAAAACAAAGTCTGGGAGGCATGGCAGTATGCGTTGTGTTTTCTGTTTGTGTTTTGAACTAATGAGGAGAGCGTGATGGTACAGCAAACCGGGCTTCCTAGCCCAGACTGTGAGGTTATAGATGCCTTTGGCACTAAAGAAAGCGACCTCCGTGAGAGGTTTGCCCTCAGTTCAGCAGCGCGGTCTGGAGCAGTGAGAGAGAACAGGCAGCTGAGATGTTGTCGGAGGGGCTGGAGGTTTATAGACGCTTTTGAGTCCGTATCTCAGTTTGCTTCACTGCTCAGATCTAAATGGCTGACGTGGAAAACTGAAGTTTAAAAATTAACACTTCATAATTAGATTTTTGAATGTTTATTAAACTATTGCTGCAGTAGGCTAGAAGCTGTCTCGCAGCTTCTACTAACAGCTTCTCCTAACCTGTCACTTGACAGGATGTTTTCCTCTCTCAGCAGTTATCCCAAGAAACACCCAAAAGCCCTTTTTCCAGTTTCCTAACTACCACTTCTGAAAGTCAGCCTTACACAGAATTGCAAAGCTTTTGACTTGACCAAAGTGAGTGTAATTTTTCTTAAATAATTTGCTTATTGAAGTGAAGCAGGCAGCGAACACTATAAAAGTGCAGGATTAACTAATAGCTTAAATGGTTTGTGATCTTTCTGTGCAGTGCTGCATTATTCTGGTCTTCCTTGATTGTTAAAGGGCCAGAGCTCTGAAGCAGTGAGTTGTCGAGGTTTGGTATCCACGTGGTTTACTATAAACAAGGCTTAAGTTCCAGCTCTTCCCCTGGTTAGACTCAGTCTTGAAAACCAACCTCTGACATCAGATCTAGTTTCTTCATTCAGTACTTTAAGGCTGTTACCGAACTAGTTTGCTGAAGAGGCTTTGGTATCTTGGGATTTTGTTTGTTTGTTTCTAAAAAGCAAGCCTTGCAGCTTTTTTTTCTTGGGGATCTGATGAAACATGTCTGTAATGATGTTTTGGGTGTTTTTCAGTTACTCTGAATAGGTTGGTAACTAGGGATGGAGGAGTGTTTCCTCTCCTGCAGCGTAATGCTGTGCTGCTGGACATGGAGCCTGTTTCTGCTGAAATTTGGGATTTTGCCAGTAGTTTGACCAGCAATAGCTTTGGGCCTACAACTGGAGAATCAGTTTGAGATTTTGCTTTTCCTGAAAGCTGATTTATGTGGATTTTTTTTGAGACCAGGTTGTCTGCATTATAATTGACTGCTCAACTTTGCTCTCCTTCTTCTGGGATCAAACCTGCGTAGCCTTCGTACTGAATTGTTGATTAATTCCCCTGCCCCTGCATCACACTATGAAGAGAAGTTGTGGAAAACCACTTATTGCTTTGCTTAAAACTGCTTCTTTTTGTCTTGGTAACAATGAATTTCTGGGGTGGCTTAAGCAGCTTCTGCATGAACAGAAGATACAAACTGCTGAAGAGAACTCAAAAGCATGAAAACCCTCCAACAAAAAAAGCATATTTGCTTTCAGATACTCTTAACTCCTTACTCTTCTCCTTGATCCTTGAGGTGGTTGAAAAAAGGAGCTCAGATACCATGGTGGTATTCCTCACTTAAAAAGTAAACTGAAGTAGAAAAATGAAAAATAAGTCTTAAGTGTCATTTTCTCTAACTGTGGAAAAATCTGTATAAACCCTTTTAATCTTTGTATATTTAGAATTATATTAGCCTTTTATTCAGTTGCTTGTTTCAGAAAAAAAACCCTAATTTGCTTTAAATGTCTCCTAAGTTTCTATTCCAGGCTAATGTTGGCATCTGCCGTTGCCTTCCGTGAAGAGGCCTTGTGCAGAAGCCCCCAGTACTGGAACCCCTTAAGCCCAGCAGACAATGCACCAGTTTACTACGTTGCTGTTGCTCGGCTTTGAAAGCAGCAGAGTTTGAATAAGCCGGGTCACATCCTGGTTTGCCAGGATGTGTAGAACCTCCTGTTTGGTCTGTGCTGGCAGCACTAATGACAAATAACGCATTCTGCATGAGAGCTGGTGAAAAATACAAAAATATTTCTAAAATGCAAACAGCTGATGGACTGTGGCTGCGTACTTCCAGCTCTGGTAGATTGATATGATTATTTAACACTTCAAGATGCTTTGCTGTTTACTCCCAAGCTTCACTTGCCTCTTTTTAGCTGCGCTCCTGGAGCAGGGGTAGCTCTGTGGATTAAGGGGTTGTCTGGGGGCCAGCTTGTGGCCAGTTTCTAGTGACTTACCTAGTTCTAGTCAAAATGATGAAAGACTCAGGTAATTATGCTTCGTGTATAGGTGCATTTTGTGGCCTTAAGCCACAAGAACAGCCTAGAGCTTTTACTCTCGAAGTATTTCTTAGTCTGTCGAGTTGAGCTGTATGTTTTGACCCTTCCTTAAGGTCAGCTGTGCACATTCAGGTTACTCGAGGTCGTACTTTGTCCTGTGCTATGGCCGTTGGCCGTGGGTACCACCTCAGCTTGCTGTGTTTGGCCTGTGTGCTCAACAAGCAGTAAATAAGAAGCAAGCTGTTGGATTTTGCATTTCTCAGGTAGCTCTAGCTGCACCGATGTCTTGTACATTGAATTTCAGTGTTTGAGTTTTATTTGCCCTTCTGTTGTTTCTCCTTTCATGAAGAAACCACTGGCCTGCCCTGTCACACACTTGCTTCCTTGGAAATACCTATCTTAATTATTTAAAATGAAATATTTAGAGTACTTGAAGTGTTGCTCTCCCAGTTCTTTTAGCCCACGGTTGGGATGTGCAGCAAGACAGCTTTCTGCCTTACTTCCAGTTTGGCTGCAGTTTTTTATGGAGCAAAGAGGTTGCCGGTAGTTGGTCATCAGATTTCCTTTCCCAGTTTTAAAAAGTTGATCTTTGAGGCACTGTGTGCATTAGCTTTTTCTTCCAGAAAGCAATTTATGAAACGACTTGGATATAGTGACGGAAAATCCCACTGGGCAATAACATTGCTTCAAATTCTATATTAGTGTTGCGAGATTTATTGATTTATTGCAGTGGAGCAAATTTTTGAATAATCATTAAGATGTTTGCATAGAATTTATTTGTAACCCACACAGCAGTGGTCTGTGTAAAACCATGAGGAGTCAGACAATTGTCACTATTAAACATTTGTCTCTACCTCAGTTTGGTAAGGCCTGATTATTGCTGGGTGATTTCTTGAAGCTGTGGCATGGTAATTTTATAGTCGGTGAGCTTTACATACAGTGACAAAAAGAGCAAAGATCCTGTGCTTTTAATTCTTAGGGGGCAGGGAGACAGGGTTGGGCTGTCTCAGCTGTAGTCAAGAGAGAGAATCCCTCAAGTGGATGCAGTCTTAAAAAAATAATCATTAAAAAAGAATCCCCCTGAACAGGACAGGGGAGCGGTTGTTTTGCAGCGTTGTGTTGCCAAGCAGGTTTGCCTTTCCACAGGCTTCTCCCTTGAACGTCAAGGTCCAGCTGTGTATTTCTATGAGGTTTGGTTTGAAAAGGGTTATCACCGGGGCTTTTGTTGTGCTCTACAGGCATGGGGCCCTGAATTTCTTTCTTGATTTCTCACCTGTGCTTAGAGTTAAAAAAAATATTTCCCTATTCAAACTTTTTGCTTTTTGTCTTTTCCTTTTGCTGGTGCCTGGATTCATATTATTCTGTTTACCTTCTAATTTATGCTTCATGTAATTGTTCTCTTTGCCAGGTCTTTGGGTTACTGGTTCTACTAAATAAACTGTCCAGGTAGTCAAGGCAGGGAGATTTGCAACCTTGGGAAAATAATAACAAAAAAGCCCAAACTCCTAATCTGAAAAGAATGCTTAGGGCAGAAATTACTAGTGAGTAAATTACTCCTGTCAGCAAAGTCTGGGCAAGAGTGTAGGCTGTACTCGTGCATGTGTGTATGTCCAGCTTTTTCTGCTGTCTTCCGCAGCACTACCATTTCCTAGCCATTACTCTTTTCCTATCTTCCCCTCCCTGCAACCATTCTAAATTACTTCCTCTAATCCACTGGCATTAATTGCACAACTTGAGATGAGGTAGCTGTGCCGCTGGCAATATCTAAAGAAAACAGAGTCTGCTGCGTAGACATCTCTTACTTTTGTAAATGCCAAATGACGTCTAAGAACTGGTGTTACAACAGCTGTCGTGATAGAGGTAACATCCAGAAACTCAAGATGGCAGAAAAAGTTATGAAATACCCCTTCAGTCTTATCTTGTAATCCTGTACCAGGGAATGTTCCCCACAGTACATTTCTTAGCACTTGAAGCATGCTTTACTGAAAGGGACCTGGTCGTGGATTCTGAGTGTAGCCATATATTCTGGTGCGGTTGGACAAAACTGTGTATTTAGAAAGCTGAAACAATTACCTTGTATTAAATAGATAAATAACATTGTTCTTTGCCTTCCAGTCTGCAGAAGCACAGACACTGGCAACATCTGACCCGGCTGAACATGCTTGAGAACTGCACTGTGATTGGGGGCCACTTGCAAATATTGCTGATGTTTAAAACCAAGCCTGGATTTCCATGAGCTCAGCTTTCCTAAACTGACTATGATTACAGACTACTTGCTTCTTTTTGGCGTGTATGGCCTGGAGAAGTTAAAGGGGCTTTTCCTCAACCTCATTGGGATTCGAGGAGCTCATCTGTTTTTTACCTCCATGCTGGTCATTTTTGAGATGGTTCGTCTGAAGGAGATCGGCCTCTGTAACCTGATGAACATTACTCGAGGCTCTGTGTGGATGGAGAGGAACGATGAATTATGTGACTTGTCCACGATCGACTGGTCAAGGATTTTAGATTCTGCAGAAGATAATTACATCGTGGCCAAGGATGACAAAGAAGAGTGTGGAGATGTGTGTCCAGGAGCTGTGAGAGGGAAGAGCAGCTGCCCACCATCTGTGATAAATGGCATTGTCATTGAACACTGCTGGACCCACGATCGCTGTCAGAGAGGTGAGTCTGGGGAGTGGTGTATGTCAGCTGTGTTTTTGCTGTCAGTTTTTAACCTGTCAGACCTGTGGGAGGGCTAATAGGTGCCTATTAACCTGCTACCTTTAAGCACAGCTTCCTAAAAGCAAGGCTCAAAATTAATGTGTGTTGGGTGAAGAGAGGACCTATGGGATGGGGCTGTTATAGCAGTTCTTTCACCTGTGTGAATAATGTATCCAAGAATGTTGTCTTTGGTTTCTTTGGGAAGTTAGGGACTGCCTAAAGCTCACAAGTTTAACTGACTGTGAGTGTATCTGGTATCTTGTGTAATATTTAAAGTGGTCTTAGTCTCTCTGGTGGCGTTTGGGTAGGGGAATAAAAGTCCAGATTGCCTGAAAGGCTGCAGCAGGCAGAAACAGAGAGGGGAAGAAAAGTCTGGTGGAATAAACCCAACTCTGTAAAGGTGCAGTTACGTTTTTACTGAAACATTACTGCTGTAAGAAGGTGTAAGCCCCGTGGATGAGTGAGCAACGTTTGCACAGAGCAAGAAGCTGGAAGCCAGGTCAGACCTGAAGGGAAAAGGAGAAGGAGGAGAGAGGACCTGGGTGGGGGTTGCCCACAGCAGGAGTCCTGGGGAGGGTGAAATAACTGGACTTTGAGCCTGGGGTTTTGTTCAGGGGAGAAGGTGTGTTCAGAAATCTGGCTGCTGCTGCAACCCCTGAACTGCAGTTCTTAAACTGTATTAGCGTTGCTTTTAATTTCATACAGCTTTGTTTTTTCCAAACTTGGAACTGACCTTAAGTTTAGTTTTACTTATATATTCACTTTGATTGCTGTTAAATCTGACTGACAGGGAGCAAAGTGAATTGAGGTAAACCTGACACATTTAGAGCTGTCTGTGTGTCTGGAGATAGTGCATCCAAAGGAAGCAGCGTGTCCTAAGATGAAATGAGGAAACTTGCAGGCTGGAGAGAATTTCTTGCCAAGCTTTAAAGGGCAACTCTCAGTGCTAAGTGCCAAATTTGAGAAGGAATTCCTACCGGTGTGCATAAACTAATGAAATTACTGTGGTTTCCCCTCTGACACGCCTCACCCCAAAATCGTCTAGCTTCGTTTTAGAGAAGGTGGTTGGTTTTGTCGCCACAATAACAGGGTATGAGCAAGAAGATGCAAACGTGTATGTGTGTTCCTTTTTTAAAATGAAAAAGAAGGTTCTAAGGCATTTTAGTCTGTAAACTCTTCTGGTATATGGTTCAGCAGCACTGAAACCTGACTCCTTATACACTCGTGTTTTATGTTTTCCATATTTCATAACGTTAAAGATCTAACTGAAACTTTTTCTGTGGCTAGACCATTCATAATGTCCCTCGTTCGTGTGAATTTTCTGGGGCTGTGCTACAGCAGGCTGGAATATATGGTTTCTCTCTTTTCTATGACTGCCTATTTCCATGAAACCTGTAGGCATGAAATATTTTTACCACTGGGGCAGAAATCTCAGCTCCTGAGCCTCTCATAGAAATTCAGCTAAATTTACTGGAGGGTACCCGTGCAGTATCACACGCGCTCTTAGCTTAGTTACCTAAGGAAGCCAAACTCGTAAGTCCATTTGACTTGAATTTGAAATTGAAATTTGAATTTGAAAATGATTTCTAGAGTAATTATATACAGATGCTCCCATCTGGTTTTCTGTGTTCCTTGTAGAAGATTTAGAGAAGCAATGCTCCTACATATTTGGGCTGTAGTTGGTGTGCATTTTCAAAACACTTAACAAGCCACACTTACCTTTGTTTTGCATGTTAAGATTTGTACTGTTATTTATTGGTAGCTGGTGCTCAGCAAGCTGCTCTCTGTATTATATTGTGCCTCGTGACACCCGCCTGTATGCCTCTCAAGTTATTTTAACAGCTTGAGTAGTCTTTTAGAGCTTTTAGACTTTTTTGAGTAGTCTTTTGAGTAGACTTTAGATTTTCAACACACATGCACACTAGTAACTGTGGTGGAGATGAAGGGACATTTACTTCGTGAACCTGTTCATCTCTGTTTGCTCTGTTCCCTGTTCTTGTGCCAGCCATAACGTATCCTTAGCATGTATAATTTTTTTCTCAAGATTATTAAGTGCTTATGTGAATTGTACTTTGGCTTTCCTCAGCCTGAAGAGCCTCACAGCAACTCCCTGAACCGAGGGTATGAATGTCATGAAATCTTTCCTTCTGCATTTTTGCAGCTTATCTGGGAATCTTCAGCAGTTAATTCTGTGCTGAAGTTCCCATCTCTCTGGTTTGAAGTGTGTTCTCTCCTCTTTTATGTTTGCTCTTTGGCTTTTAACCAATGCTGGAATGAAATGTAGCAATTTCAGTATCATTTTCTTGGGGGAGGTTTGGTTTTGTGTGTTGTTTGTTTTAACGCAGGTTATTTGTACCCCTGGTTTGTTTTATAGAACTTGGTGTAGAATCTCCAGGTTGCTGCTATTTTTTGTTTTGCATATCTGGATGGGAAGTTGTTGCTGTCTAATCTGAGAGCGCTGCTGCCCTGGGACTGTGTGCCAGGATATCTTGTTTGCTGTTTTGTCTACCAGAAAAAATTCTTCAAAAATCTTAAAGAATATGTAAATAACAATAGTTTTGATGTTACAGAGTGTGTGTCAGTGTCACAGTTGGTGCGTCAAGTCGCTGGGACGTGGCAGGCTGTGGGTGAGGATCTGTTGCCCCTCGGGCCGTGCCCCACCAGAGAGGTGACCAAACCACCGCCACCCCGTGCTGCGGGGACAGGCAGGTCCTTCAGGCACCCTGGGCCCAGTGGTGACCCAACGAAGCTGTTGCTACCACCAAAGCTGCGCTTCACCCTGGACCCTCTGCGGAGCGGGGCTGTTAAGCCAGTAGCCGCACCCCGAGCTCATGACGCACACACAAACTCCCGCAGCCCTCAGCAGAGGCAGCCGGCACCCTGGCCCTGAGGGGCCTGAGGGGCCCAGGCCCAGCTGCTGCTCCTGCCGTGGCACCCGGGACCCCTCGCAGAAGCGGGGATGTGACCAGCTTGGCCGTGGCTAATGGGCGCCTGCCCACAAGATGCCGCCCGCGGGCTGAGGCGCAGGGGCCCAAGCTCGTTCCTGTCCCCATTCCATCCAGTTCATTCTGCTTCTCCTGGCTGGACTTATTAATTTCAGCCTCATTGTTTGAAACAGGGATTACCTCCCTGTACGTGTCTCCACTGATGCCACGACTGATTGTGGTGGTTTAGTCCCTGCCGGGGTCTGAGACCACGCGGCCGCTGCCCCTCCCCCACAAAGGGAGTGAAATACAAAGCCCCAGGGCTGAGATAAGGAGAGGTTTAATACAGCAGTGCCACAGCAACACAACAAACAACAACAATAACAATAACAGTAGCAGTAATAACAATGAACAGAGCAAGGTATATACCTATACAGCAGTGAGAACAAAGCGATGACATAACACACGTGTTAACCGACTGTCTTGCTTCGGTGCCAGGATGTGACGTCAGCCTGGTATCTGAATAACCCAGCTAGAGCTCCCCCCCACTGCTGGGGAAACTTAACCCTATCCTGGCTAAACCAGGACACTGATCTATCACACTAAGGAGATACAGATTCCATTTTGGTACAAAAAATCATTTTCCTCAACTTTTATATCATTTTTGCACTTTGACAATGCTCCAAGCATAAACTTTTCTTCCAGGGTGAGGAACGAAGACTGCCCAGCAATAACTCCTCTTGCGTCATGTTAGCAATACCAGTCGGTAGCCGAGTTTATCTGCCAGGTTCCTGTGTATAAAAGACTGCGTTCAGTGGATTTGGACAGGTGAATTCAGACAAACTTGTAATTACTGGTTTACTCAGTAATGAGACACGAGGAATTCCTAACAGCGTCGGAGTAAAGGAAGAAACTATTGCAGACCAAAACTCCTTTAGCGGGTATTCTGTCTCAGAGTCAGATCAGTCACGCAACATGCAGTCAAACTTTTGCCTAAGACACTGCGACAGGGACAACAAAACCCAAACCAGAACCCAATAACCTGACTAACTGCCAGTACTTCAAATTTGCCGTATATTTATGACACGTATATTCTGCCTCACGTATCTAATTTTGACACCTATTTTCATGGACTCTATATGGCACACTGGAAGAATGTTCTGTCTTCCATGAACTGATCTCTTTCCTGTTTTTACAGTGCTTTCTCAAGGACGAGGGAAGGGCATGTTCATCCCCCCATGGGCCTCATGCCTCCCTCTGCTGTGCAACCAAGAGAAAAGCACGGGCGTGCAGAAACCGAGATGCCCGAGATCCTGATACTGTGAAATGTTACTGTGGGCCAATCTGGAGCATACTGCCCTAGCATCCACACTGCTTAGAAGACAAATCTCACAAAGATTCATTGTAGATGGTTGAGACATTTAATACTGAAAAAAACCCAACTTGATGGTGACTGAGGCAGCGATGGTTTGGCAAAGGCACCCGCCGTGAGCCGGAGGCGTCTTGGGAAGGAATTAAGAGTATGGACAGAGTGACGCCCCGCAGCCTGTCGCTGCTGTTCCAGTGCCTGTGGGCAGTTAGTGGAGGTCGGTGCCTGCGCACAGAACACACGTAGGCAAATTTTAGGATCGGAGGTTGTCCTGTCCCACTGTGACGGGAGGGCAGTGGTGCAAGCGACGGCCCTGTGTGTGGCACACGGTGGCGAAAGAGCAGGAGTTGGTTGTGAAAATGTATCCCTGGGTGATGTTTTGGGGAGCCAGGCAGTAATCTAGTCATGATTTCTTTTCTCCCTGCCATGGACGCAGGTTTTCCTTACGCGGCTTAAACAACGGACTGCCCCCAGGGACAGGGAAGGGCACCGGGGGCACTTCACACCAGGAGGCTTCACAAGACCGCGACCTGCATTTGGAACGGCACCTGGAGACGTTGCCAGCGTGACAGAGTTGGGTTTCAGGGCACATCCACGTCTCCTTGTTTAACATTTCCCGTCGGCACAGCTGGCACCCCCAGCATGATAACTGTGATGAGGCCCGTGGGCATTCATGTTGACTGCTGAGTGAGACGTCGACACCGGAGCATCCATCAGTTCCTTGGCCGACAAAGCAGAAGTGGGAGAGCTGTGGAAGAAGCTCTGACCCTCAGGCCTCGCCTCTGCTGAAACCAGCCATTCCTGCTTTCCCCACATCACAGCAAGTAGTTGTTTCCCACATTCCAGGGCACCGAGGGAGGGTGAGGATGGCTTCATGTGTGCATAGAGGACGACGCTGAGAAAGTCCTTTCCCTGTCAGAACCAGTCCCGCCCTCTTGATTTCAGGTCACCGCTCTGCTAAACCAAAGCCCCTCAGAGGCAGGGGCAGAAAGCTGACAAAGCCTCTCCCAGGGAGTAAACACCGGTTCGCCTCGGGAACTGCTTCTCTGCACGGTGCTGGGATGAGATCTGTTAACAGCCCCGTTCTGCATATGTGTGTCCGTGTCTGTTCTCACAGCTCCCGTGGAAGTAGCTGAGCTCCTCTGAATGCCAAGGCATGGCCAGAGGAGGCAGGAGTCTGAGGTACTGAGCAGTGTTCCAAACGCTGTCTTCTGGGAGAGAAACAATCGGGCATCTACCGAGGAGCCCGCTGCCCTGATTCCTACTGCCATGGAACGTGCCAGCTGCTGAAACCAGCAGCAGAAAAATGTGAAAGTTCTCCACGATGACAGCGTCACAAATCCGCAGGCCATGTGCGCAGGGAAAAGGGCTGTGACACTCGCTCCTCCAGCAGCTAGCAGGCCAGGTGCGAGCGCTGCAGCACTGCTGCTGTCAGCAGCTGTTGAGCATGAGCAGCATGAGAAACAGGGGAGCTCAGGGGGTTATTCAGCCCGTTCCTTTAGCAGGTCACTCCCTTCCACAGCGGGCTTCTTCACTGCCTCCAGAGATGCCCGAAACTGAGCTCTGCGCAGGCATATGTGAACACCCCGGCACAGGCACAGACACGTCCCGCAGGACAAACATCTCCCCACCTTGGAGAGGTTCCTGCTGTTCACCCTCTGTGGGGTGCAGAGACAAGTGCTGGAGGGGGCAAGGTTACAGCTCGCCCCGACCCTTGGATTGCCCAGTCGGGTCCCCATCGGACCTGTGACAGAACCACCTTCCCCTCCTGCCCGCTCTGCCCTCGGCATCTTCTGCGTGGCGGGTGGGTGGCTGCAGCAGGATTTTCTGCAGGAGGAGGCACCACGGGCATGGCCCTGGGGCTCCGGGGGCCCATGGCCGTGTCCCCTAGCAGGCGAGTGTCATCCACAGCGGGGCAGGTGGGACAGGGAGAGGCACCAGGAGAAGGGGGAGAAAGCAGCACCCAGAGATGGGGTCAGACAAACAGCGATTTATTGTCTTTTCCTTGAAAAAAGACTTGCTACAGCCCTGCTAGTGCTGCTGGTGGGACAGCCTCTTGCAGGGCTGGGGAGAGTCGTGGGGGCTGGAGGCCCTCCTCTTCAGGGGGCGCCAGGACCTCCCAGTTGAGCGGTCCCTGCCGCGGCCGGGAGCGGAGGGGCTGTGGCTGCAGCCCTGGGCAGAGGGACCTGCCACCGCCGCCTGCCCCGGCTCCTCCTGGGGCTGCTCTTGCTCTGCCAGGACAGGAGCAGATGGGGGGGTGGCCGGGACCCCCGCGGAGGGTGGCCTCCGAGTTGCCGGCTTCCTCCTCCCCGTTGGAGCCTGCAGAGCTGCTGGAGGGGGAGGGGCTAGTCCCCCACCAGGAGATGGTGGGGTTGGGGCTGGTGGAGCTGGAGCTGGTGGAGCTGGAGCCAGCCGCAGAGCTGTCGTCCTCCTCCCACACAGCATGGGAGAGCAGCAGCCCCTGGGCATCCTGGCTGCACCGGTCTGCAATGATATTGATGACACCATGGACCAGAGGTGCTGCACGTTCCCCAAGGTCACGCTGCAGCAGCTGGACCATGGCCTCCACAACCGGGCCGCTGACGCACAGGGTGTGCAGAATGTCGGCCTCTGCACGACGTACCTGCCACCACCAGGGCCCACATATTGACCACAGCTCCAGGCGCAGCCAGGGCAGCAAGGGATTCAGGAGATGATGATCTGTTTGGAAAAGTTCTGCCCAGACCTCGGGCAGGATGCCACCCACTGCCTGTGCCTCTGGCCCTGCAGTCCCCTGCTCATCTGCGGACAGTGTCCCCTGTGGAGAAGGTGCAGGGGATGCCATGGGCTGATGGGGGCTGTTTTCGGCCGGGCAGCTGGGAGCTGTGCCTGCCTGGCTGCTGGTGTCTGGCAACACTTCACCTTCTATGACTAAATGTAGCCAGTCATTTTCTCCCTCCACAGGAAACCGGACCTTCTCTACCCATTCTTTGCAGAGTGGGCACTCTGGCTTCATATGTACCCTTGGCAGGACGCAGTCCAGGCAGAACCAGTGGCAACAGGGCAACCCATAAGCATCTTGTGGGGCATCACGGCAGATCGGGCAGATCTGCTCTGTCTCCGTGGCCATGTTCATGCGCTGCAGCAGGTTGAGGAGAGCTGAGGATGAGGACCTGGTCCCCCTTGCTGGCGTCACACACTGCAAAAGGGGGAAAGGCCCATGTCACTCACTGTCCCGGTGCGGGGAGGGGAGGAAGAAATGCCCAGGCCCCTTGCGAAGAACACCCTCTGGCTCCCCGAGCGCCTTCGCCCACCCCGGGAGACGCTTCCCCGCACAGCTCACCTCCGCTGCCGCAAGCACCCGGCGGTGCCTGGCTGCCTGACCCAGGCAGGGCCGGGGAAACCCAGGGGATGGCTCCGGGACGGGCACCGAGAGCTGCCAACGGCAGCCCCCAAAGCACCACCCAGCACCGGGAGCAGCCTCGCTCGACCCTCCAGACCTCGCAGGCACGCTCGGCAGGAGTCCAGGCACGAGCCAGACTGGGCCGGGCTCTGCCGGTGCCCGAATAGAATCAGTGAGGGACGTGAGGTCACGGTCCATCATCGCTCACTGACATTACAGTCCACCGCGCGGTGATGTCACAATGGGACATCTGCCCTCATGTCACTCATGCCTCTGCCATTGGTCGGCTGCGTGCGCAGCCCCTGGGAGGGGTGGGGCTACCCGTTGCCAGGGCGTCCGGTTGCTGCGGTTACCGCGGCAGTCGTGGACAGGCGCCGCAGGAGGTGGAGTGGCCATCGCCTTCGGGCTGCAGGCGAGCACGCTCCTGCGGAGTCCTGGCAGCGAGCTGGTCCTGCGGACACGGCCACAGGGCACGATGCCGTGCGGGCTCAGCCTAGGGCGTGTTTTCAGAAGGCTCTGGCCAAAGCGAGAGCCCGCCTCCCCCTCCAACAGGCCTGTGGAGGGGACACGGAGCGCAGGTGGCGCAAGGTAGTAGCATTGGGGAACAGGGTTTGGTTCTGACCTTGGAAGTCCAAGCTCAAACACCCCTTAGGTACCGCAAGAGTTAAAAAATAGCATTGGCTTTATAAATTCGAGCAAAAAAAAAAATCGCCGCGATGCTACAGCACAGGTGGCTGCTTGTGGCCATGCTCGCTAATACTTGATCAGAAAGTGTAGGGTGATTCGGTCTAATTTGAGAAAGCTTTCCTAAAAAAGCGCCTAGGCGTTGTAAAAGTAAGGGATCTGGTGGGTTTCAGCACAGTTCTGCCTCTGTGATGTCGGTTGAGGCTCAGCAGAACGTTTGGGTTTCCAAGTGGGATCACCTGTGCTGAAGTCAAGGCTGTTTAAGGTCACAGGGGGAAGCAACCTCCTTTTTTCTACTCAGATATACGTAAGTAAGTAATAGATGCCACAAAAAGAGTAAAAAAGGAGCAGCAGCACTGCCTTCACAACATTAGGCAGTGTGTTTGTTGGCAGTGGCTGTTGCCTAGGGAGGAACCCCGGTTTCCCTCGGCAACAGCATGAGCTTGACTTCAGCTGCTCCCTTCTCTACAACCTTTAGTATAATAACAAATGTACTGGATCACACAGTGAAAACACTGCTCTAAATGATAGAAACTTTGTTTTTCAAGTTACACTTGGACTGTGTAGGTCTGTTATCTATATTATCCTATTAGATACTTATTATTAATTACAAAATTACACAGCTTTGTGAGCTTCCTCTTAATGGAAGGGAGGAACATGGGGGGGGGGGGAAGCACACACACACAAATAAGTGTATATAAAACCCCCCTATTATTAAGGAAACAGCTGGTGGGAAAACTTTATTAATAGATCAGCCTCACCTGCAGAACCATCTTCTTGATAGAGGAGGAATTTAGGATATGTCATGTGTTCCACCAAAGTAGCCTCAGCTGGGAAGCTACAAATCCGGCTGTGGCTGTAGCTTGTGGACTGATCACATTTTTCTGGTAGCAATTGGCTTAAGGGCAACAAACAAATTAGACCCAGGAGGTAATCAGAACATACTGAGGTTTTGGTTTTACTGCTCTAGGATTATGTTTGAAAGGAACAGGAATAAAATAAAAGTATACTATCTTCATAATCAGCTATTCGAGACCCCCAGTTATTCTGTGGGTTAACTTTTGTAGGAGGTAATTTTATTGATTTTTTTTTTTTCCCCCATCTCTGATCTCAGTTTGATAGCCTGAAAGCAGTTCAATTTGTATCATCTTTAGAGTAGGTGTCTGCTGCTTGGAAAAATGTCAGGATTATGAGTTTCACTGAATTATTCCTTTGGCATTTTTCAATGCCATACGATATTTTTAGGTCTGGGGTATAGATGTTCCCTCTGAAAGGGCAGAAACATGCCTGGGAAAAGCACCAAGTGGCTTTGAGACATCGGAGGTAGCAGTCTGCCTTTCATCGCTTGGAAAGGCTGTTGGGAGGCTGGACTAGGAGAAGAAAAGGCCTTTAATTTCTGCTGCACTGCAGGGTTTCCCTGCATCGCCTGTGGAAAGGCTTTCCTAAAATACGGTTTAATTCCTGTGAAGTTGTTAACTGGATGCAGATTTTGTTGATCTGCTAGGGTTCTTGATGGTGGAGTTGAGTGGTAAAGGGCTGACCCTGGGATGCCACACACAAAATTGCAGAGGAGGTAACACTGTGCACCCCGCGGCAGTCTGCAGAGTCACCCAAGGCCACAGGCTGGAGAGGCTCTGCAAAGCTTTGCGGTTCCACGCAGCAGTGGGGAAACTGTCCTCAGTGTGATAAAGCCAAGAGAAATAGATGCAGAGCGTGATTTCTGGATACTTCCACAAAAAGTTGTAGATTTTACTTACACAGCAGTGGTAAGCCTCGTTACAAGGAGAGTAATTTGAACAGAGGACGATGCAGCCGATGTTTCCATAGGCATCTGTAACTGCATCCAGATAACCACCCACCCCAAACAGCATAGGTTCGGCATGGTAGCCTCGGTCAGTACAGTTTGTAGCACGGCCTTTCTGGACTATGCTGCCTGAGAAACTCCTCAGTTCATAGAAGAGGAGGTGTTTGTTTCAGAGAGCTGCTGTTGATCTGTATGGGAAGCCAAAGACCCTGTCAAATTCTGCGTAAGGGACTCTCGCTTCTTCACCAGTCCGTATGTGGTAGGGACACTTAGCGCAGATGTGGTTCTGTCTCTGCCAGCAATAGGGCTTTACCACAGTCCCCTGATTTGTCAGATATTCCTGGAAAATGGTTTTCTCTCCTGGATTCATGTTCTGTTGAAGAATCTCCCTATGTGCTACATAGCTGACAGTCCTGAATGAAAAAGGGAAGTAATATCTTAAGTCAACCCCTCGATTTATTTTGCACTTGAACTGCAAAAATAGTAGGGGACAGTCTCTTCGAAAAGGTACTGAAACTTGTAGCAGCATATAGAAACTTAGGGACACACAGAACAAAGCTCTCTTGCAGCCTAGGAACATTTCTACTTTTCACAAACTAGCCTTTTTGCTAAAAACATAAGTAGAAAATATTTCTCTGGCTCTGCTCTCTTACCCTAGACAGGACAAACTGCATAATAAAACCAGCCATGATTTTCAGGAACTGATTAGCAGATGAGCCTTATGAAATCTGGCAAAGCAAACAAGAAAACACCACCAAAACCCAAAAGGTATAATTACCATCTCAGCAGCTCCAGCTCAGTAAATATTCATCTGATTTCCTTCACGGGCCTTATAGGACGGGTTCAGAGTTTCCACTCCAGTGATATTGCAAGCTTTCTTTTCAAAATCATGTGATGAAGAAGAAAGTTGCTATTGCCTCCCCGGTTTTGTCAGCTGAGCTGTGGCAGGATCTTTCCCAAGTGCCGTAACGTTGCTCCAGCTGTAATGCAATGACAGGCAGGCTGCTTTAGGTGTTTACAGGTGCCGAGTACTAGGAGACGAGAATACAAAAGGATTTTGTTCTGTATGGCCAGCCACCTGTGGTAGTTAGGCTTCTGTTCTTTGCCTGTCAATATTTGTTTGCTATCTTAAGTGATTAAGATTCCTTCGCTTCTTCAGCGCTGTTTTGATACAAGGTTTTTACAGCCGAAAGATGGATGTTGTTCTACCGAATCTAGTACTGAATTTGTTTCCGGGTTTTTGTTATTTCTGCGTGTAGCCGACTGTTGTGCCAGTGGGGCAGAAAGCTCCTGTTGTGCTTCTGCTCTCCTCCGCAGGCAACAAGGTTGTCCTTCTTTAAGAAGTTTATGTGTCCCCCTCACTGCTGCAATTCAAGCAAGCAGTGGGCCATTTCATGAGTAAGCTAAATCACAGAATCACAGAATCATCAAGGTTGGAAAAGACCTTGAGGATCATCTAGTCCAACCAAATTGTGCCTGCTTTGCTTGGGCAGGGTTCCAGATAAGGGCAAACAAGTTGCCAAAATTAGTAAAGACAATTTGAAAAGCTGCAAATCTGGAGCAAGGTTCCCATTCCGTCCCTCCTGGTATTTTTGCAGAGGTGGAGCGGCCGCATGAGGGCAGCGTTGCACACCAGAGATGTTTCCCATTTTGTGCTGCTCGATCCGAGGCAACGGCTTGAACTCTGCTGCAGTGTGTTTAAAGGGATGCCAGCAGAGACGCTTATAGTGTTAGATCTCCCTCTAAAAGCTGCCTTTTTTTGTTTGCTTGTTCGGTGGTTTGACCTGATCAAAACCCAGCAAATATTCAGCCTTCTCAATTGATAGCGTCACATCCTTGCAGGATGGGAGTCAAATCCCAAACTACCCAGTTGGAAGGATTAATTGGAAGAGCGTTCCCACAGCCCAAGTGCATTTCTGTGTGTGCCGCGCCAGCCTTTGGCTCCTCTGCCAGCGCCGTCCCCGGGAGCCGGCTGGGGCTCCCAGTGACAAGGGCAGCTCGCTCGGCCTCCAGCCTTGCCAGCCCCCTGCCAGCTCTGTCGAGCAGAGAGGGCCGGGGAGCAAGGATCCCAGTGGGGCTGGGAAGAGAAATGGCAGAGGCTTCTCACTTGCCCTCTACGTCAGTCTCACAACCGATCATTTTGGGGGTGCAAAGAGGAAGGATGTTTACAAAAAGTGCAAGCCGAGCAAACTGGAAGAAAGCTGACCACTCATTATGTTCTCTGAATGGACCCATTTCTGGTTTATGAGAAAGCAGACAGTTGGTTTTTCTTCCTTTTATTGCATGACCTTTTCTAAAGTAGAAAAATGGTGCAGATGTGTTACACAGAATCTCTTAAACTGATGTATGCATGCACCTACACATGGATGCGTGTGGATTAAGCAGCTAATAGGCCCACTCATCATTCAGCTCTCTTGCAGAAAAAAGTTTGTTCCCAGGCACGATTTTATTTAGTAATACTGAACAACTTGGTAGCATTTGTCATCTTCAGAGTAGTTTATAAATCTGATCAAGTGGTTAAAATACAGACTGGTCTAAATGGCTCTCTCACTGGTATTTCTGCTGCATAGCATCACTTAGCTGCCCTGCAGGGAAATTGTTAAAGGGGCTTCTGACTTTCAGGCAGCCTCATTTGTCACAGTGATCCCGATGCATCTGCAGAGGTGGGAAATGCTGCAGATTTTAGCTGAAGTTAATAGTTTATATAAGTTGGAAATGTGGAATTCAGACGGTTTCAGGCTGGGAAGTAAAAAAAGAAGGTACTCAAAATGACTTCTCCCTTTTTGCTAATTTTCCTCTTAATTTCAGTGTTTGCAATCCTGATTGGGAGGGAGGAAGAATTTTACCTGATCAGGTGCCTAGTTTGGTTCTGTAGTTTGTTATAAGGTGGCTCTCCTAATGCCTCTCTCCAGTACCTCCTATTGGCACTAACCAGTCATAAAGTGCTTTGAGATCTTCGAGACACACTGTGGACTGTGGTGTATAGCTCATTCTGTTTCATTTTCTTTATCCTTTAAACACAACACACCAATCAAAATAGTCAATGCCCTGGTATAAAAGCAAGGTATCCAAACTGTTCTTTTGCTTTGTCAGCTTGTCCCATGTTTCTGAGCAGAAAGCCTGCCCACATCTTCTCTAATATTAACCTTTTTCCACACACAGCCCTTCGTGAGCTCATAGGCCGTTCCACATCTTCAGCAGAAATGCTTGGTTTTAAATATGCTGCATGAACCCAAGGGTAGGTCTTTTGACACTTGAAGTTGTTAGGAAAAATACTATCTTCATCTATCAATTTCACTGCATGAAAGCATCATCCTGATACAGAAGGTCATGTCTAATGGATACGATTAGGGGCTCAAAGCACATGTGAATGGATCCATGTCCCCCCCAGTTACATTTAAAATTATATCCCCATCCCTCCTGTGATGGTTTAGCCCCTGCCGGGGTCTGAGACCACGCGGCTGCTGCCCCTCCCCCACAAAGGGAGTGAAATACAAAGCCCCAAGACTGAAATAAGGAAAGGTTTAATACAACAGTGCAATAGCAACACAACAAACAACAACAATAATAATAACAGTAATAGTGATAGCAATGAACAGAGCAAAATAGCTACCAAATACAGCAGTTTGAAGCACGATGTACAAAACCACGAGTGCACCGCGCTCCGCGCCAGGAAAATGTGACCTGCCAGGATGTGACGTCGGCATGGTGTCTGAATAACCCGGCTAGAGCTCCCCCCCACTGCTGGGGAAACTTAACCCTATCCTGGTTAAACCAGGACACCTCCCAACTATCTTTGGAGGGGACGGGGATATAATTATAAGTTTAAGAACTTGTTTCACTTATTACTAATATGCAGCCATCTTTGGGGCAAAGGGCAGTAGCTGTTTAATAGTGCTCCACAACACGGTATAAATGTTCACAGGAGGAACTGGAGAGGAATGCTTTATCCAGTTAAAACCGCAGGGGAAACTTGTGTGGTCAGTACGTAATTACTCAGGTTGGAAGTTAGCCAGGATACAAGCCATATGTTCTGCTCCTAGGGAAAAAAAGTGTAATGATCAGGGCTGTGAATTTTTTTAATCCAAATATTAGCTAAAAGCTGGTTATCTCTTCAGTCTAAAAAGCACACAGAAATTCTGATACATCCCAATGTGGCCAGTTTGGACCTGACACTGATTTTACTAATTTAAACTTGGGATACTGTGATTTATGAAGATGTCCTCATTAGGCAAAAGCTGTTTTTTCTGACATGTGATTATATGGAAGTGTGATGATTTTTTTATTCCCCGAACTAAAACATGGTCTACTTGCACAGTCTAGTATAAGTGTAGTTCTGTTTACGTGAGGGGATCTGGTGCTTCTCCCCAAAGCACTGCACTCAGTACAAGAATGGTTCCCCTTATTCATATCAATGTTGCATTTGTGTGTGAAGCTTTCTGGTCCTGCTTCTTGCAGCTTTGCCTTTGAATGGAGTCAAACTGTATAGGTGAAAACAAGATAGATTTTGTCCCTGTATATATATACTTCCATGTGTTTGCTTTTAATGAACCTATTTCTTTACGTTACACAGATTATTATATTTGGGTGTTTGGGGTTTTTCATTTTCTGTTGCTGCTTATGTACAAAATAACAGGCTAATTCTTTCCAGATATTGCTCTGCTGACTCCTGACAGCATGTTTACAATGCCCTGCAAGGTGATATAGAGGAACCCCTCTGTCCTATACAACAGCTGTGTATGTGTCTGATTGCTGAGTGTGTGGTGAAAAGGCAGTCAACGTGGTGTAAACACATTACCCCTCTCACAGGGCAAACAGGAGGGCTGGATCTCATGGCAGTGTTGGGTGAGCTGGGAGAGATGGGCTGCTGATTTCCTAGTGCAGTCACCACAGTCTCAAAGGACACGTTT